>NC_056594.1:4905087-4906170 GCF_018340385.1 Cyprinus carpio | reverse complement strand
ATTTTTCTCCTTCTACTGTATATTTTGCTTGACTTCTTAACATTGCTCCATTACATTTACTTTCCTCAAATTTCTTCAATTCCTCCTCCATTATTATAACATTTTGCACATTTACCTCCTCCTTATTTAATTCTTCCTTTAATTTATCTCTTATCTCTTTTTCTTTAGACCTTTTCACTTTCTGGATCAACCTACTATACTTAATTGAATATTTTTTTATTTCATATTTTACGTTTTCCCACCACAATCTCTTGTCTTCCCAATACATTCCATTTTCTCTTTCTTCCTCTATTATCTTATCAATCCCTTGTTTGTAACTTTCGTTTTTTAAAAGCTCTGTGTTTAAGATCCAGACCCCAGGTCCCTTAATTTCATCTTTAAAATTCATCCTCATTACAACCATTTTATGATCACTCAAAGAAGTTTCTTTATAAAATACATCCTCTATAAAATAGTTTAGGTTTCTTATGTCTTTTCTTTTCATGCCTCTCTCTCCGAATGTGGCGGGGCGGTGTAATTTTTGGAACACAAGAGCAAATTTTTTATTCCCTAATAAATAAAGTCCGACTACGCCACCCTAGGGGTTAGCCCCAGGGAAAATACTCAAACAATGAGCACAGCACACAGGTTCGGTTCCCTCATAGAATTGGGCAAGAGACGGGAGTAATACAAAAATACAAATGTTTATTAATAGAAAAACACTTTAAAATGTTGGACACTGAAATCCACTTTAAACTAAACAATAAGAAAAACATGCAAAAACAGAAAATAAATACCAGCAGGCCTGGGGCTCCCAACGGCAGGAACACTTCTACACGCACACGCACCCCGTGTCACTTAATCACACAATCACACACTCAACAGTGTACACTGCACACGATAAAGGACGACCACTACCAGGAGGAGGAAGAGCAATCCACCTGTTGGACCCCAGCGCCTGCAAAATAAAGATAAGAAACTATAACAATGTTCATAAAGAAAAAATAACCAGATGGACATCAATAAAGCAAATCCTCACATAAAGAAAAACCATTCAAGCGCAGGAACATCAATTAGTTGGTCACCTAAATAATACAAGACAAT
>NC_056594.1:4903729-4904090 GCF_018340385.1 Cyprinus carpio | reverse complement strand
CTTACAATTACATTCAGTTCGCAATCCGTCCCTTTGCGTCACCTGGCGGTAGTTTCGCGAATGAATTTAACACACGACTGACCCTGCGGCGGCGGTACGCGCGGCGGCATTACTCATTTTGGTTGTCTACCATCTGTATATTCACCACACACGACTGGATCTAAGGGTGACTCTTTGATGTGACTTCTGCAACAGTGCAGCTCATTGACATTCCGAGAGTTGTTGCTGTGCTCGTGGCTGGACAGTAGTGTTCATCCTAAGAACTGGACGCATCATCATCACATCACTCGTTAACTCTACGTCATCTGAGAGACCTGTGCTAAAATCTACCAGCTGATAGATATATATAGATTTACAAATT
>NC_056594.1:4903217-4903291 GCF_018340385.1 Cyprinus carpio | reverse complement strand
GCTCAGACTTATAACTCTTACAGGTTTTTATTCAAATTCAGATACCTTGAAATTCAGATACTTTGGTACTCTGA
>NC_056594.1:4902721-4902826 GCF_018340385.1 Cyprinus carpio | reverse complement strand
TTGCTTGCTTATAAGTAATAGGCAAGATTTTAAAATCTATATGATGTTTGATAGGGAGCCAGTGCAGTGTTGACAGAACTGGGTTAATATGATCATACTTCCTGG
>NC_056594.1:4902348-4902477 GCF_018340385.1 Cyprinus carpio | reverse complement strand
TCGAAGAATTGACAGAGCAGCCATCAAGCATTCTAGGTTATTGCATGCAGAGCTTTTAGGTCCTATAAATAACACCTCTGTTTTTTCAGAATTTAGCAGTAAGAAATTACTCGTCATCCAGTTTTTTTA
>NC_056594.1:4859914-4902273 GCF_018340385.1 Cyprinus carpio | reverse complement strand
AAGATCCAATAGCACTAAAAGAGAGATACAACCATGATCAGATGAAAAGAACAGGTCATTTGTAACTCTAAGGAGAGCAGTCTCAGTACTATGATACGGTCTAAATCCTGACTGGAAATTCTCACAGATACCATTTTTCTCTAAGAAGGAATATAATTGTGAGGATACTACCTTTTCTAGTATCTTGGACAGAAAAGGGAGATTCGAGATCGGTATATAATTAACTAGTTCTTTGGGGTCAAGTTGTGGTTTTTTGATGAGAGGCTTAATAACAGCCAGTTTGAAGGTTTTGGGGACATATCCTAATGACAATGGCGAATTAATAATAGTCAGAAGTGGATCTATGACTTCTGGAAGCACCTCTTTTAGGAGATTAGATGGAATAGGGTCTAACATACATGTTGTTGGTTTAGATGATTTAACAAGTTTGTACAATTCTTCCTCTCCTATAGTAGAGAATGAGTGGAACTCTTCCTCAGGGGATCTATAGTGCACTGTCTGATGTGATACTGTAGCTGATGGCTACCATTATGAATAGGTTGATATTTATTCTGTCATACGTCTGTCTGTGCATTTGTTTTACAGGTTAAGAAATTGGAGGTACTAGGCTATAAGCCAATTCTCTTCATTTCGAAAGAGATGGGTCTGTGGCTGAAGTCATCACTTCAATGGGTCCATTTGCAGTTGGACCACTTCAAACCATCTTTGAAAAGATGACTAGCTTTTATGAATTTTTATTAAAAGTAAGTATTTTGTTCACATGGTGTACACATGCTCTCATGTATTCAAATAAATATTTTTTAATTTTCTTAAAAAAAAAATTCTCATAGATTCAGAGCCACACCAGTAATGCTGAAACTGTTTGCCAGCACCAGACTTCCTCCCTTCCACCAACTTCTTTTCCCACTCCTCCTCCTACACCATTTTCCTCAACCCCTATTCCTACCTCCTACTGCATCAACCCTCCTCCTCCTTTCAATTTTTCAAACCTTCCACCTACAAACCCTTCTTTCCCCTGCCAGAACACCCATGCTGCCCCATCTAAGTCAAAAGATACAGGTGATTTTTTTTCACTTAAGGAAAAAACTACAAAACTGTCACACTTTGGCTGCATGAGGAATGTGGAATCAGATAAATAGCATTTATTAATAGGGAAAATAACACATCACCAATCTAAGCTGAAGCATTAACGAGAACTGGCAATTGACAACTAAAACACAGACATATATATATATATACACACTAAGTGAAAACAAAGATGGTTGGATTAACACAGGTAATACAAATGAGGGAATTTAGGAGTAACCATAGAAACAAACTAAAATGCAATAAGTAACCTAACTGAGTAAACATGTTGATGCTGAATTCAAGCCATCGTGTAATTACTGTAATCTTGAGATGACAACACATGACATTATATTCTGAGCTGTTCACGTGCTTGGACTGGAAATTATGTGTTTCTACGGCACCACTATCAACGCCTAAATGATATATAAAATATATTTATGTGTCAAGTCAAACTTAAATAATTGGAAAAATAAAAAATAATAATAATAATAATTCGTCAGCCAATCAGAGTGAGGGGCGGAAGAAAAAAAAGGTCTGCTGTTGCGCGAGATGAGACGGACGCAACTTTTCTGTCAAAACCTAAAGCTGGATGCTAGGAAAGTGCACAAACATCAAAATCATCATCATATCCCGGAGTGGCAGCCGGTGAGAACTTTAATTTCGATTCGTTAGATACAGAAAATGATGCTGGGGTAGCGGGAGACTAATTCCGTTTGTGACCAGAGGGGTTACCAGGATGTCATGTTTGGGGGGGCATTTGGCTTGTTTGGGGGGGCAACATAAACAATTGAAAAAATCCGCGCAAAATTAAGCTATACTACACACAATCTGTTTTAGTGCATATCTTTTTCTAAGCCAGGAACCCAGAGATAGGCACAGGGCCCCTATTAGACTACAGGTCTATCACATAAAAGTTAGTTAAACCAGGTCAACATTAATAATGTGATGATATTATTACTATTATTATTATTATTATTGACAGATTCATATATATAACAGATCACAGTGATTTCCTAATTATGAATGACAGGTGTTTGCTTGTGAGAAGACGTGCTACACGAGTAGGCTACCGAGAAGGACGAGAGAGTTTTTTTAATGAATCTGAAGTCACGTTTGTATAGACAAGAGGTAAATTAATTTGCTTCTTCTTCTACGCTGTTTCAGATGTAGGTGCTACTTTTAGGGCTAAAATGCTTCGTGAATTACTCTTAGTAAAACACTTTAGGAGTCTAAAGTTATGACTGACACGCCCATTATTTTTAGGACTTCCTCTTAAATTCGCCAGTTAGGAGCTACTTGTAGCCTCTTATAAGATTCTTTGTGAACGCGGCCCCAGGTAAAAAAAATGATATGCTCATTTGAACAGTATGAGAACAGTATTTGAATGTTATTCTCTGGTTGTAAGTGGCTTTGGATAAAAGTGTCCGCTAAATGAATAAATGTAAATGTAAACATGTAGGCCTAGATAAAAGGAAACATATTAGGCTACAGGGGGTCAGGAGACCTAGAGAGTTCAAATAAAAGCTATTTTTGTGAAACTATAAGAATTGAAATTATGATATGATTAGCAGAGGCAACATAACTTTTTTAAATATAGTTTTATTTTTATTTTGTATTTTTATTTATTTTTTATTTATTTTTAGTGGTGCTTGCCATAGGCAAATATTATTATTATTTTACCCTTTTTGTGAACTATTGTAGTACTTATTCATGGATTTCCTCAGGTCCCTGATACATCCAGTTAGGGTTAGACAAATTAATAGCCTGCTAAAATGACACAAAAAAAAATAAAAACTTAACTGTTCAACTACAATACTTTCAGGAAAAGCTTATAAGTACACACTAGCATTAAATGAGAAAAGAACAAAGTTATGAGCAGTGAGCCTTTTAACACGAGCTGCCAACAGATTCAAAATCTATATCGTCTGTGTGCAGAGTGACTGACTGCTGCGATCTCTGGTTGTTAATGTGATCCGGCAGCAGACTGACACACCCCCAATAACGGCCAATAGAAAAGCAATAGGCTATTTTTTTTTAATGAACGTTTTGGTTAGGACTGTTCGTTTTTTATTTAAGGGGCTACTGGAGGAGTTTTGAGATCTATAGTCAAAAAAGACTTACATAAATGTATTTAATTAAATACTACTATTTTTCACGGTCATCTTTTTACTTTAAGACCGGGGTAAAGCAAGGGAAACTACAATTTACCACAACAAGGCGGCATAATGAACGACACTAGTCTCATTCATGGAGGTAGAAAAACAAGTTCTTTGTGAAATGCAAGATTTATTGTATTAAAATTTAAATGCAAAAGAAAAGGTATGAGTCTGCTGTTTTTGTCAATTTTAAGTTTTAATTTAAAATGTTTGCGAATCAGATTTTAATATAAATACATGGTTAAATATTTTACCACTTGCTTGAGCAACTAAATATGTAAATCTATGTAGAAGTAGGCTAATGCATTGAATAATACGTTGATTAAATTGGGTTTTAACATGAATACGTCTAATAAAGAGTGTAGCCTATATGTGTACAAAGAGAATTGCAATGCTGACAAAAATTTTTTTTAAATAAAAATTGCTGATAACTTCTGGATTTGAAATAAAAAATAGTGAGTGTGTGTTTCTGGTACAGCCGCGGATCAAAGAGTTCTGGCGCCTCAGTCCCAATACTGTAAAACTCGACGTACATTCACATCACGTTAATGCAATGCAGCGGTAGAGTTACACAGGAATCTGCACTTATTCGCAATCACAAAAGTTCATTAAGCTCGCGCTTTAAAGCTCTGCCAGGTAAACATTTCATTGGCGTTCTGTTCTCACATGATGTACTTTTTCTGAGCGCGTACGCACAAAGCGCGCGCGCACTGTCAAACAGCGCCAAACTGTTTTTTTGTTGGGTCAGACCCATCTGCTAGCGATGGAAAAATATGCACAAAACAATCCACTTTTAAATTTGTATTTATACAGATCATTTCTCAGGGGAGGAAGGGCTTATCCTTGGGGAGGCACTGCCTCCCCCAGCCTCCCCCTAGACACACCCCTGGCGGCCAACATTTGTGACGCAGAAACTGTTTGTGTTTGGCACAGAAATATTTCTTTAATTGTCCATTACAAGGCTGTTCATGCTGATGGTAGTTTTGTATTGTAAATATTAATGGTATTGAGTTACTGGTGTATTCATATCCTTGTTTGTATTCCGATTTAATCCCGGGAGAAAATGAAAACGGGATATTAATTATTTCTTCAGTTTGCAGGTGATTGAACAGATCGCTAAAATAACATGATTCATCTGATTTTACATGCACATGTAGTTATTTCAAGGATTCACATTGATTTTCTGGACTGTGTATGGTGCAGCTATATTATACTCAAAAAGTTTATTAAGCTTATAAATAATATAATTTGAAAGTGCTTCATGTCAAAAGATGTACAAAAAAACCCTGTGACAACAGATGTTTAATAAGCTTTATTTACAGTTCATTTACATATGTTGTGTTGTTTTTCTTCTGTTTAAAGTTTTTTCACCTTTCTGCTACAAATTGTCACTTTTCACCATAATTGGTGAAAAATAAAAGAAGAGTGGAATCCAGTTAAAGCCTCCGTTGATGATGTGTCGGTCCCTGTCAAGTGGGGATATTGTGCACGAAAAGAAATAGCTTGACATTATGTATTTATTTATTTATGTGTGTGTGTGTTTGTGTTATTACAGATAGTTCCTCCACAATAATTCCAAGGTCAGGAGGCAAACAAAGAAAATGGATGTATAAGCAAGCAGGTATGGCATACTTGCATTTTTAATAATAAATTATTTTATTTGATCACATGATCACATTACACCTTTGTTAACATCATTGCATTGGCTGCTTGTGCTGTTTAGAGTGGAGTTTAAAATCCTAGTTTTTGTTTTTAAGTCCCTAAATAACTTAGCCCCCTCATATTTATCTGAACTTCTATCTTTACATAACCCTTAACGAGCTCTTTGATCTAGTAGTCTTAGATTGCTCACTGTTCCTAGAGTCAGACTAAAACACAAATGAGGGAGAAATTATTTCTTGGTGGAGGGCCCTAAACTCGCGAACAGGTCCCGTTCACATTAGATCCTGCTCCTGCTACGATCTGTAAATCTTTGCTTAACACTTGCTTACAAATAATTTTTCCATTGCTTAAGTCCTTATGTTTTATTTTTGTTATACTTACTTCCTGTTGGTGTTTCTGATTTTCTTTTGATATTTTGTTCCTTACTTTCTCTGATTTTATCTGTAATTATTATTTTGTTTGGCTTGTATTTCTTTGAGTATATGGGGAAAGCACTTGGTCAGGCTGCTGTTTGAATGGTGGCTATATAAATAAATTAAACTGAAAATTAATGTTGAAAGGGCATTACAAAGTCATTTAAATTGCAAGAGAGCACTAATTTGTATGTGTTCTGTAGTTTCATATTTGGTTTTCATGCTCTCTATAATGTAAGATCATACAAATAAGCAGCTCTGGATGACAATGACAGTGCCTTTACTGTTAAAATAAAATATGGCATATGCAAATGTAAAAAACAAGTCACCATAAATGTTTGGGTTCATATGTCCATATTACAACCCTACCACCAATTATGTGAACAAAATACTTCATTTTAATAAAAACATTCATTAAAGGCTAGTCACCAAGCTGTACTCAGATGTTCTAATTTCAGTTCACTTTTTAAGGTTTAAGGTGGCCCGCCCATATTTATGCATTCTCTTATTAACGAATTGTGCTTACTGAACTCTAATGTGTCCTGGTGGCACCATTTCCTAATGTTATAAATGTCTGTTGAGAATGCCAGTACATCCCAGATTAAACAAAAATTCCATATGACAGATCATAAGGAGGCGGACATCAAAGGAAGGAAGATTGAAGTATGTTTTGTTTGTAATGTTTGTCAGAACTGTATTCCTTAGTTAAAGTTTACATAAGAAAAATATGTAAAATGTAAATATATTTGAAATAGAAACATATCAGTGGCCTAGAAACGCATGTATTTGGCCCCATTATTGTATAAATTTTGTAGGGGGGCAGGGAGATTAGGGGGGGTTGTGTTGGTAAGGCCCTGTTAAGTGTATTTGTGAGGACCAACTGTCTTCTGTGATTTTATAGGAAAGCTGATAATAAGCATAATCTTTTTTTTTTTTTTTTTTTTTTGAAAATGTAAAAATACAGAAGGTTTTCTGTGATAGGTAGGTTTAAGGGTAGGGTTAGTATGGGGGAGACGCATATACAAATTGTACATAAAAATCATTATTATCTTGGAGGTCCTCAAAGTCTAGCAACCCAAACGTGTGGTCCTGTTCTTTATCCAGATTAAGGATCCAGTTCCCTGTGCCTTTATCAGTGTTTTTTCTGATTTTGACGAGGGAATCTGAATGCTAAGTACAGCAAACTTTATTGGTACCTGTTCTTGGTTAAGTACGTATTTGTTTGTTGTTATGATAGCAATATACTTTTTATGGTGCAGAATGTAAAACTGTTTCTCTGCTGTTCGAATACATCTAAGGTAATCGATGAAAATTACTTGTTCAGTTTAAAAATCACTTATGGTTTGGAATAAATAATCAAACACTGGACTCTGACATTTTGGAGTAATATTTTCAATAGTGTTCAATTGTACAAGGCTAAAAAAAAAAACATAGATAACTTGGTCAAAGGTTAGTAAATTGTAACTTAAGAAATTATTTGGGGGCCAAAATTGCTGTTTTGGTTACAGTTCGTAATATATATATATATATCTATTTTGGTTGACCATAAGGTATAACTTACTTTCTAACAATAAACTGAAAAGATGAACTACGCCCCCCCCCACTTTTTTAACAATAGTGGGAGAAAATAAGACACCCGCCAGCAATTCAAAATGACAAAATCGAAGCCGGTACAAAGGAGTTGACATTTTATTCGGAACAGCTTAGTAAACTAGAAGCCCAATACACAAAAGGAATGCTGACAACAACCCCCCTCTAATACTTCAGAATATGTAACACAAGATGGGAGGAATAAAAGGATCATAGTTCATAGCATAGGAAATAATATAAACACACAATAATAAAATCACATCAACTTGAACCCATACTGAATATAATTACATTACACCTCAAAGTCCAGAACGAATAAACGATTTGAAAGAAAAACACCAATAAACTAGAAAACGCAATTCCTATAAGACCCACAGTGCAACCCGAGTAGCGGGAGAGTTATGCCCAGAAAAGCTTAAAAGTAGGGAGCATAAAAATTCAGTAATTTTATCAGAAATAATAGTTCTCTTTAAATCTTTGCTTAAAACTTTGCTTAAAAATAATTTTTCCATTGCTTTTAATGTCCCTTTATGTTTTATTTTTGTATACTTACTTCTGTTGGTGTTCTGATTTTCTTTTGATATTTTGTTCATTAAATTTTCTCTGATTTTATCTGTGACATTATTATTTAATTGTTTTGCTTGTATTTATTTTATTTATATGTGGTAAAGCACATTGGTCAGCTGCTGCTGTTTTAATGGTGCTATATAAATAAATTAAACTTGAAACTTAATGTTGAAAGGGCTATTACAAGATCATTTAAATGCAAGAGAGAACTTAATTTGTATGTTTTATGTAGTTTCCATATTTGTTTTATGCTCTCTATAATGTAATGATCATACAAAATAAGCAGCTCTGATGACAATGCACAATGCCTTTACTGTTAAAATAAAATATTTGGCATTATGCAAATGTAAAAAAACAAGTCATCCATAAATGTTTTGGGTTCATACTGTCCACTATTACCAAACCATACCACAAATTTATGTGAACAAAATACTTAATTTTAATAAAAAAATTCATAAAGGCTAGTCACCAAGCTGTACTTCAGATGTTCTAATTTCAGTTCACTTTTAAGGTTTCAGGTGGCCAGCCCATATTTATGCATTCTATTTATTAAGAATTGCTTACTGAACTCTTAATGTGTCATGAGTGGTAACATTTCCTAATTGTTATATATTTCTGTTGTAGAATGCCAAGTACATCCCAGATTAAAAAAAATTCCATATGACAAGATCATAAGGAGGAGGACATCAAAGGAAGTAAGATTGAAGTCATGTTTTGTTTGTAATGTTTGTCAGAAATGTATTCCTTAGTTAAAGTTTAACACTTAAGAAAATATGTAAAATGTAAATATATTTGAAATAAGAACATATCAGTGGCCTAGAAACGGCATGGTATTGGCACATTTATTTGTATAAAATTTTTTAGGGGGGCAGGGAGGATTAGGGGGGTTGTGTTGGTAGAGGCATGTATCTGCAAGTTTGTATTTGTGAGGCCAGGTCTTCCTTGGGATATTTACTAGAAAGCTGATTATAAGCAGATCTTTTTTTTTTTTTTTTTTTTTTTTTTTTGAAAATGTAAAAATACAGAAGTTTTCTGTGATAGGTAGGTTTAAGGTAGGTTAGTATAGGGGGAAAAAATACATTTGTAATAAAAATCCTTATATCTATGGAGGTCCTCAAGTCTAGCAAACAAAACGGTGGTCCTTTCTTTATTTCCAGATTGGATCCCTTCCCTTTGCTTTATACATGGTTTTTTTCTGATTTTAAACGCAATATGCTTAGTCAAACTTTTATGTACCTGTTCTTGGTTAAGTTACTGTATTTGTTTGTTGTTCATGTTTCTATTGTAAATATACTTTTAGTGCATGTACCGTTGATTTGCTTTTGCTAATCATCTAACATCGATTGAAATTACTTTCAGTTTAAAAGCATTATGGTTTGTAATAAAATATCAAAACCCACTGGTACTCTGACATTTTGGAGTAATATTTTCAATTAGTGTTAATAGTACAAAGGCTAAAAAAAAAAAACATTTGAACTTGTAAAGGTTAGTAAATTGATAACTTAAGAATTATTTAGGGGGCCAAAATTGCTGTTCTTGGTACAGTCTACATTAATATCCTATATTATATATTATATGATATATAACCTTATATATATTATATATATATATATATATATACATATATATTATAATAATATATATGTCTTAATTATGACCAATATGTGTTGACCATTAAGGTATAAATTACTATTTTCTACAATTAAACTGAAAAAGATATGACTCGCCACCCCCCACTTAACACCTATAGTGGGAGAAAATAAGACAACACGCTCAAGCAATTCAAAATCGAATAAATTCGAAGCCGAGTACAAGGAGTTTACATGTTATTCGGGGAAAGCTATAGTAAAATATAAGTCCACATACACAAAGACTGACAACAACCCCCCTACTAGTTCAGAATATTGTAACACCAAATGGGGCATAAAAGGAATTAGTTCTAGCAAGAAAAATATAAACACACAATAATAAAAATCACATCAAACTTGAACCCATATGAAATATAATTAAATTACACCTCAAATCCAAAAGAATAAACATTTAAAGAAAACACCCAATACACTAGAACTCAAATAATATACAAAACAAAAAAAAAAAAAAAAGAACAGAAAAAATTACTCCCAAACAAAAATTAAAGCATAACAATAAAAAAAACATAATTATATCATAAATAAAACAATAAATAAATAAAAAAAATTTAAAAAAAAATAAATGAAAAATACAACAAGAAACAGTGGTTGCCTAACCAACAGCCAAAATACTCCTATGATTAAAAACACCTTTAATACATTTATATTAAAACAAAGCATCAAATATACAATACATAATACATGGGCATTTAACACATACAGTAGGTAGACAAACAAAATGGGTTATGAATATTAAACACGTGGCGCAAAGGGACGGATTGCGAACTGAATGTAATTGTAAAATAAAATAAAAACATGTGGCGCAAAGGGACGGATTGCGAACTGAATGTAATTGTAAAATGAAAGGAAAACGTTAAACAACAATAACATTATAATATACATTATAACATCCTTAAAAGCCATTAAAAAATAGGATAGTCTTAGGCTACAGTCTACTCATCAAAAATTTAAAGAAAGACCTTTACACAAGGGCTCTTATGCATGCTATTGTTATTAAACAGTCATTACATACAGTACAGACATACATACACATACAATATATATATATATATATAATCGATATATATATATATATATATATAATATATATATATATATATATATATATAAGGGATTGGAAAGCTAAATGTTTTCATTATTTCTGCTCATTCTTGTTACAAAAAGACTTGAGAATTTCTTTAGGTCATTGTTTAAAGCTGAGAAACGTCTCAGCATTTACAACAATTTTTATTCACTTGTTATTTTTTTCTGACTTTCAACAATTGCTAACACTTTGCATTTTTGGATATGCCTTTTACTGTGTGACAAAAATTGTGAATTGTGACTTTGATGGCTGGTGCCTCCATATTTGCTAAATTCACTGGAAGCAACAGTTTGTTCCTGGAAAACCATGTGGTAGCGAGCAGCATGATCCACTTTGGCATATTTTTTGCTCGTATATGATTTTTTTTTTCCGGCCGATGCAAACCGTTTATAAGCCTATATTATTATATACTGCAATTATATTTATCCATTAGAATTATATGTTTGCAGGTATTCTTGTTCTGTTCTGATAAATTTGTTGGTTAGAGGATTTGTTGTAAAGTGAAGGGAACTAAAAAATGTCCTGTTGAATTTTGACCTATAGCATTATTAGGCCTGCCGTTTATTATTTCTGAATGTTATAAAATGCAACTCTCACAAACTTAATTTATTTTTTTAGCGTGTTTTAGGTGTATGTTTTTTATCAGCTTTATTTTTTCCATTGCATTAAAAATGACTTTGTGCATCCACATCCCACTCCAGCGCACTCAATCTGCTTACTCTACGTTGTTCAGCTGTGGGCGATTCAAAATGTTTGATATAAAGGTTGCTGTCACATTTTATACAGGAATTGTTCATTAAAAAAAAAAGAAAAAGAAAAGAAAAAAGAAAAAAAATCAAAATATATTGTTGGTTTTATGCTTTAACATGCAATCAAGGTCTTCCAGATTACAATATAAGACACAAGTTGATTTAGGCTATTTGAAATTCAAGTTGAATCTAGTATAAAAAAGGTTTTAATTAACTTTAAATTATTTCTATAATGAATTAATAGTTTAGCATGACTTTTTCATCATAGCATTTTTTCTACGAGCTGTGATGGTTTCTGAAAGCAAGCGCTTACTATATCCGGAGTCACGGCCTACACCCCTCTCCACATGCCCGCGCCTACTTTGCGTTCACAATCACAAGAATTCTGAGCACCTGTCCATCATCACCCAGGCTCTCAATATAAGGACTATTCACTTCCCCTCACTCCTCGTCTGATCTAGCATTGACCCACATGGTAACTTACCTGACCCTCGCTACCGCATTGTTGTTTCCCCTGGATACCCATTTGTTTCGCTTACTCGTCAGTTCCTCTGTGCCGCCTTCCGATTCTGTCAATCTACTTCCATCACAACCAGAGCTCCCCCAGTTCCAACCTTCTTCGTGTCAAACTATTCCTGTTGCTTCACCTGTGGTCTGAAACCTCTGTCACGCAATTAAATACTGGCTAAACGTTCACTCTACCTCTGTGTTCCCGTCTTGTGTCTGACAGCAAGATCAGACCTTATGACAGAGCTTCTCCGGACACAGGAGGGGAGCGCACTGCGGATCCATTGCCTGCACTGGTTCACGCTGTACGGTCCTCACTACCACAGGCCCACGACGAGCACTAACCCACTGTTTCTCCTGAGATCACAAGCCGTACAGCAAGCACATCCAGCAGCCACCTGCAAACAACGGACTACTCGTCAGCTGCCTCTGTCAGTCCCGGCTCCCGACCAGCGACAGTAGCAGCGGCGCGGACGGAGGATTGCAGCGATTTTTTTTGCTTCAGTGCTCGCTCTATATCGAGGCCAACACTCACCTGTTTCCAGAATGAACGCGGTCGCGTTGCATTCGCATCTCGCTTCTCTCTGGACGAGCACTACAATGGGCTCAAGCCCTCTGGGAAACAAAATGCCTTCCAGTAAACGACTTCACGATCCACCACCTTTGCTCCACATGAAAGATGTTTTTGAGTTCATTCATACCGCTGAAACTGTCCTTCGCATGAATCATTATATCATATTACATCAAGGGAGGAGTCCCGTCAGCATGTATGCTCTCCGACTTTCGCACTCTGGCCCTCAACGAGTGGGTGTGGAACGAAACTGCTTTGATAACTGCTTTTCGTCATGGTCTGCGAAGGGAAGGTTCAGCAAGCTGACTAGTTCGTCTATCGACGACACCATGGGACTTGAGAATCTTATTCAGAAGGCTATCAGAGTGTCACCAAACGTTTATCCGCCTCCCACATAAATACTCCCGCTGTCAATCCTCTGCCCTGCTTCAACATCTGTCGACCGCCCCAGCACCTGAACCAATGCAGGTTGATTCAAAACCAGCTGGACCAACGCGGATATGTCTTCGACGGATCGAATAATCGCCAATGTGTTTTATATCAACTCCATTAAGGTATCTGGTCCATGTCGGTAATTCTCATTCCTGTGTTTTCAGCAACAAGCCCCATTCGACTCTGTGTCGGCTGGGGAACTTCATTAGCACCAAACTCCTCCAAGAAATTGAATGTTCGTCAGGAAGCAAATGCCAAGTTGACCTGAAATACCTCACCATCCAAGGAAGTGCCGCTGGGTCGAGGTCGTGTCGCTCCATTACTCCCCACATTAATTCCTTCGCGTTGGCAGCCTGCATATGAGAAAATCACGTTTCATGGTGCTGGAGGAGGTCAACCGCGGACATCATCCTGGGACGCCCCTGGTAAAATGCCCACCAGGCCACATATCCATTGGGCAACCGTGTGAGATTCTCAAATGGAGTGATGAATGTTTTGAGAAGTGTATTAATCGCCCAAGAAAGCCCCAACCAAAATCCCACAACTCCTGATCATCTTCCCTGTCCTGTCCACCTCTGTGGAGAGCCCGGCTACTAATGTGATAGTGGAAATCCCACCAGCGTACCGGGCGTCCAGGATGTATTCAGCAAGCGGTTGGCTACACGTTACCACCTCATCGGCCATGGGGACGCGTGCCATCGACCCTCCTGCTGGACGCGACCCTCCCAAAGGTCGGATCTACCCACTGTCCATCCCGTCGAACAGAACGGCATGGAGGAGTACGTTCAGGAGGCCCTGGCGCGTCAGGCGATTCATCGGGGCAATCTACTTCCCCTGCTGCTTCGAGTTCTTCTTTTGTGGCCAAAAAGGATGGAGGCTTGAGGCCGTGCATCAGAGACTAATACCGTCTACCTGAACTCCCAAACAGTGAAATTCAGTTATCCCCTTCCTCTGGTCCCAGCAGCTTTGGAACAGCTACGAGGGTGCCCGTATCTTCTCTAAGCTCGATCTCCGAAGCGCCTACAATCTCATCCGCATGTAGAAGAGGCGATGAATGGAAGACTGCCTTTATAACCCCTCAGGACACTACGAATACGGGTTATGCCGTATGGCCCTGTCCAACTCCCCATCCTCTTCCAGAACTATATGAATGAGATCTTCCGTGAGTACCTGAATCGCTTTGGTCATCATCTATATAGACGATATTCTTGATAATACTCCCTGACCTGAAAGAACATGAAAAGCATGTAGATCCAAATCCTTCCCCAAAAACTATGAGAACATCAACTGTTTCTAAAATTAGAGAAGTGTGAGTTCCTACCGCCACCGTCCAATTCTTAAGCTACATCATCAACAATACCATGGTATCAAGATGGACCCAGAGGAAGGGTGGAAACCATCCAGCAGTGGGCCATTACCCAACACCATGAGAAGAACTTCAACGCTTCTTGGGATTTGCCAATTTCCCTACCGACGCTTGTCATTAACCAGTACAGTTATGCTTAGTGCTCCTCTCATTCTATGCTAAAGAACCGCCCCAAGTCTCTCTCATGGATAACACCTGCCGAGAAGCCTTCTCCTTACTGCACAGGTCTTCCTATCGGCTCCGGTCCTGGTTCACCCCAATCCAGATCTGCCCTTCTAGTGGAGGTTGACGCCTCAGCAACCGTGATCGTGAGCGGTCCTCTCTCAGCGGCAGGGTGACCCCTCACGGCTCCATCCATATGCCTTCTATTCAAAA
Source organism: Cyprinus carpio (assembly GCF_018340385.1). Taxonomy (NCBI): domain Eukaryota; kingdom Metazoa; phylum Chordata; class Actinopteri; order Cypriniformes; family Cyprinidae; genus Cyprinus; species Cyprinus carpio. The sequence goes on along the minus strand of NC_056594.1, from coordinate 4,888,084 downwards.
AGTTATCCCCCAGCAGAGCAGAATTACGACGTGGGGGGGAAATAAAAACCGGGAGCTCCTAGCCATAAAATCAGCTCTCGAGGAATGGAGACACTGGCTGGAGGGAGCCAAGCAACCTTTCCAAGTCATTACAGATCATCGCAATCTTGTGTATCTCAGAGAAGCCAAATGCTTGAATCATTGCCAGGCCCGATGGGCTCTCTTCTTCACCCGATTTAATTTTACAGGTCACCTATAGATCAGGTGACAAGAACTGTAGAGCGGATGCCCTTTCTCGCCTTTACCAAGCCGATCCTGACCATCCGTTCCTGAACCCATTCTCCTCCAGCCATGCTTGTTAACCCGATTCAGTGGACCATCAACCAAACAGATTACTAATAAGAAGCTACAAAACCCAGCTCCCGCCGGGAGGTACAGACGGGGCGTCTCTACGTTCCCCCAACCCATCGCCAGCCCCTCTTAGACTTAAAACTCATACATCCCCAGGCTCTGGAACATACCCAGGCAGGAGAAGGACCCTCTCGCTACTGAAACAACGTGAAACAACGCTACTGGTGAGCCCTCCATGTCTCGGGGGACATCCTCTCGATATGTTGCATAGTGGGTATGCTCAGTCTGTGCCGTTGCTGACACAACCCCTAGGAAGCTACCAGAAGGGCGAAACTCGTGCCTCTCCCCCATCCCCGAGCGACCTGGATGCACATTGGAGTAGACTTTATGACTGATCTTCCTCCATCCCAAGGTTACACAAGCGTCCTGGTCGTGGGTTGATCGACTTCAAATCTAAAATCTTGCAAACTCATTCCCCTCAAGGAGTCTACCTACCGCTCTACACATGGCAGAAGCACTCTTCCACATCAGTGTTTTCCGCCACTTCGGACCCCCAGAGGACATTGTCTCGGATAGAGGTCCCCAATTCATCTCACGCGTCTGGAATCGCCTGCTTCTTCCGTCTCCTAGGGGGTGTCCATCAGTCTCTCCTCCGGATAACCATACTCAAACCAACGGTCAGACTGAGCGTAAGATCCAGGAAGTCGGGAGATTCCTGAGACTGTATTGCCTCCAGAAACCAGGAACAGCTGGAGCCAATATCTACCCTAGGCTGAATAAGCACAAAATTCATTCTACTTCCGTCAAACCACCACTGGGCTCACCCCCGTTTCAATGTGTCCTGGGCTATCAGCCACCCCTATTCCCCTGGGTTTAGGTGAGCCCTCCGAGGTTCCAGCTGTCAACCACTGGTTCCAGCAAAGCGAGAGGGGTCTGGGACTCGGCTCACGTGCACCCTCCAACAGGCAGTCCGGAGACACAAGAACAAGACGAGTCCCGAAGAGGTCCCCACTCCACAATACCAACCTGGCCCAGAAGGTTTGGCTATCCACTCGGGACATCCGTCTCCGGCTGCCTTTTGCCGTAAGTGAGTTCCCCGGTATATTGGTCCATTTACCATCGAGAGGCAGCTGAACGAAGTAACCTACAGAGACTCAACCTCACTGCTCACTACCGTATCTCACCTTCATTCCATGTCTCGTTACTGAAACCTCACACTGACCCTTTATCTCGCTCTCTCCACAGAGTCTGGTGATGATGAGCGGTAACTCCTCCTCCTGCCATCGATGAGACTCAAAACATCTACCGGGTACGGGCCATCCTCTGACTCCAGACGATGGTGGTCCACAGCTGGAATACCTCGTGGACTGGGAAGACTATGGCCCCAAGGAACGATGCTGGGTGAAGACCGCAACGACATCCTGGACCGTACTCTACTTACCCAATTCCATCAGGAACAGCCCAGATCGTCCAGCTCCTCGGGGTCGTGGCAGACCCCGTCAGTCAAACATTCCCGTCCAGCCGTCGGGAGCCGCCCGTGGAGGAGGGGGTACTTGTCACGGAGTCACAGCCTCCACCCTCTCACAACATGCCACACCTACTCGTTCACACATCACCAGAATTCTGAGCACCTGTCCATCATCACCAGGCTCTCGTAATAAGGACTATCACTTCCCTCACTCCCTCGTCCTGATCTAGCATTCACCCACATGTACTTACCTGAACCCTCGCTTCCATTGTTGTTTCCCACTGGATACCCGTTGTTTCCTTCCTCTTCGTTCCTCTGTGGCCACCCTTCCGCTTCTGTCATCTAATTTCCATCACAAACACAGAGCTAAATTCCAGCCTTCTTCGTGTCAAGACTATTCCTGTTGCTTCACCTGTGTCTGAAACCTCTGTCACAATAAATACTGCTAAAACGTTCACCTACCTCTGTCTTGTGTCTGACCCACTTGTTTTCTTTTTTTTAAATCTATTAATCGCTCGCATATCTCCCGGCAACCTACAAATAAGGGCTAATAGAGGTTCTTTCTTTTTATTATTTATTTAATAATGTTTATTCTTGAAGAAAATAAGTATTTATTCCTTAATAAAATAAGGGACAGAATAAGGGACGATCCAAATATTTGTAATGTACAATAATATAGGCCTATATCTGCCTGCAGTTAAAAAGTTATATTTGTTTTGATCACCCATTTATGTAGGCTACAATATTCTAAAATAAAAATAATGTCATAAAAACTCCATCGGCGCTGAATAACTTTTTACCATCATAGAAATAGTAGTAATAGTAGGTAGAATATAGATAGTAGATAGTAATTTAGGAGGTGAAAAATACAGTGAAATTACAAATGGGCATGGGATTTTAAAGTATGACAAGGCTGAAGGTCTATGAAACGTTGTCTATGATGCATTTTTTTTAAACAATGGCACTTAACGTTTTTCAACTAAAATATTTTTTCAACCCAGATGCATGTATCAAACTTGCAGAACAGGTTTTAGGACAACTTTAAAGAAAGGTTTGATCCACTTCAAATGTTGACTACTGTATAGCGCAATAAAGTTTATTAGTTATAATAACTTAATTTCAGAGGAAGTGCCTTAACTCAAAAAAATAAAATAAGTAAAATAAAATATAAAGATGCAAACTGTTGCTTAAGGGCTGGGCGATAGGCCTTATGGCCTAATCGATTTTTTTTGCCTCCCTACTTAAAATCAATATTCAAATGACAAAGAAATTGTTTAAGACAAGTTTTAATATAATTCTTTACCATTTACCAGTCAAATTTATAAATGAGACAAGATGATTAATAAAAAGCAGTAACGTTATTACCTTAATGCTGGAAAGACCTTTATTTTATTTATTTATTTTTTAATACAAGCTCCGAGCATTTAATAATCACTCCGCTCCAAGGGCGAGCTCACTGATACCAGAAACACTGCTCCGCACTCGCTCCGTGGATAAAGTTGAAATGTTATTTTCATAATGTAGCCTATAAAAATAAAATAAAAATAAATAAATAAAATAACAGGACAGTTTCAAAGGGAATTAGGCTATTGTATGCAAACTTTTTTCCCTACCAAACGCCAAACTAATAACATTGTCAGCATTAAAAGGTATAATTGCTGCTTTCTGCTGTGCAAATTTTGTTTGTATTGAAAATAACAGTACATTTTCAGTTATTTTATCTATAGATCGATGCATTTCTTACAGATTTCTGCTCATTCAAAATCAGATACAGATGAAGTACTGTAAGATTACATTTGTTTGAATGCATTATTGCGACAGCGATTACGTGTGAATGTGCTGTATCTGTTTAAATCACGCTTTAACATGAAAATAATCAGTAAAAGGAACAGACAAACTCTTTGAGAACTTGCCTGTAACGCTCAACTATTGCCGTCATTATAATCTTCTGATCGGAGAGATTATGTGTATCGGCTATAGCTAAATATGTTTATCATGTGAATTCTTGCTAAATATGCAGTTATATTACGGGCTGTTGGCATGAATTGTATTCGTGATGGAGTGGGGGTGGAGCGCTCTTGGAGCGACTGAAAACCACGATGCTCCGACTTTTAAAAGCTCTGCTCCTCGCTTCAGTCAGAATCACTCCGCTCCACTCATACTCTGCTCAGCATCGTGTCTCAAACGAGCGGGGGAGGGTTAAGCCCAATCAGAACTACAAGGCCTGAGTGGAGCGTCGGCCGTTTTATTTTGTTGCGTCCATACAATATTTTTTTAGAGTGTGAAATATAAATTTTCACAGAATGTAGCCTATTCATAAACAGTAGGCCTATATTAAACCATCTCTTTAAAGTTTTTCTAAATCCCAAACAGAATCCAGACATCAGTAAAGTATCCGTCTATGAACATGTTTTATAGGTTTTTATAGGAGTTTTGGGAGACATTATATTTTGTAGACTTTATGTGATTTAAAATGCACAAACCAGAAGCACAATATCTGCAGAGAAGGGGTGGCCATTCTCAAACATAAACTATCAATTTTATTTCAATTTTCGTTTTTGTGTTTCAGAGGAAAAATCAGTGTTAAGACATCGCTCTGTTACAGACCGTTCTGAAAGAAGAATTTTATACAAACGCATATAAAATGCTTTAAAAAACTTTAAACAGAGATGTCTAGAGGGTATTTAATAGATCTGCCACCCACGTAAGATTTTTCTAGTAACTAGTCGTTCATTCGTCATTATTCCATTAATCGCATGTTTATATTAAATTTACATCTATAACCCATAATGATCCTTAATATATTCCACGCTCAGGCACATGCATTAAGTTTGCCACAAAGCACAGGCAGAAGTAGCCTAATAATTGTGAAAAAGGAGACATTTTAATTATTTATTAATAAACACATGTTTTCTTGTCAGCTGCAAGATGAAATTGACAGTGCTGACTCTCTCCACATGAACGCGGCTTTAGAGAGAAATGAAACCTTCTCAGATTACATAATGCTTTCGTTTTGAATTGATTCGATCGAGAGGGCGCCCTCTCTGTCATGCGCATTAATAATTTTCGCACAAACACTTGAATATGAATAATAAGTAAATATTTTTTTTACATGGAATTATCCAAAATATAACCAAACAAGATTTGTAATGAAGATAAAATGTAGACAAATAAGAATAAATGCTGCACGTGCACACATCATCATGCGCGCCGAGCAAATCTTGCAGTCTGACATTTTACAGAATATTGTACAAACCTGCATTTAAATGTGGCTGCAATTAATTCATTTAATTAATTAATTTATTTTTACTTTACTTAAATTATATGAAAGCAAGTAAAGAAGACTCCGTTTTAAAATCACTGAAGTTGTCCATTAATGAAGCTCTTTTTTTACATTGTGTGTATTTTGTTGATTATAATGAGAGAACTTGAGTTTAATCATGAGGACGTTTTATTAATCAGTCCATTCTTTAGAGTTTCAGTGATTTAGCTAAATCGTGCAGGTTTCTTGTTTTAATTAGGCCTAAATAATAGGAGCGAAATTATACAGTCCCTCACGTTTTACTAAAATAAAGAAAAATAATTTATAAAACACGCAAGCCTAGCTCACAATAGGCTACCACTCTTAATGCTCCGATGCAAAGTAAACCACAATTTCTTTTGAATAAAATAACACACAATTCATATTATATAAATAATACTGCACACTATTTAAATGTGTCAAATCTAAAATATGGTGTAGAGAAAATATAAGCACAGGCTCATAGTCTTGACATTTATCCTGCTTGAATTCGTTCTAAGAAATGCACATATCTTCATAAGGACTAAACTTTCATCTGTGAATATTAAATATTTTAACTAGCCTAAAGTGTTTTTCTTTCATTTTCCCCGACTGCAGTCAAATATAACAAAACGGTGAGGCAAAACTGACGTCTATTCGCGAAAATGTGCTTTGATGCGCTTGTTTGAAAACTTGTGATTAAAGCGCCACTCAGCGGTCAAAAGCTGCAAATGCACTTTGCAGACGCTGCGGCGGTGGTACGAGCGGCAGTAGAACCAACGTTTTGGATGGCCACCTACTGTACATCCAAATTACATACCTCCTTTTAAAATAGCCACGTTAACTTGGCTGCCTCTTTCGGAGAGAAGTTTATCCCCTTTGTCCAGTATGAATAAAACTACAATAAAGTGTTACATTTTAACATTAATATCCCTCCATACTACACAATAAAACCCCACACTTAAATCATCCTAAAACGGTCAAAGTCAAAGCAGCACTGTTACCTGACTGATGATATCAGGTGCTATTAAGCCATCGATTGTTACACCTGTTCTGGAAAGGCTTTGCGTCTGCATTTAGTAACTGTGGCAACACAATCAACTATTAATTTAATCTATATCCCGCAATTATACACTTCAACTCTTAAGACTATAGTGCAACATCTTTACCTGATAAGTGACACTCCTTAAGAATGCCCAGCAATCGCGTTATCAAAAGTCACTAACGCCACCCAATTGAAGAGGCGGAATATCTACAGCAACCTTTAAGACACGTGCATACCAGAGGAAGCGAAATCATATGAAGTCATTATATATATTAAATGAGTAACTTAATATATAAGTTACTCATGGGGGAAGTCGTGGCCTAATGGTTAGAGAGTCAGACTTGCAATCCAAGGGTTGTGAGTTCGAGTCTCGGGCTGGCAGGAATTGTAGGTCGGGGGAGTGAATGTACAGCGCTCTCTCCACCCTCAATACCACGACTGAGGTGCCCTTGAGCAAGGCACCGAACCCCCAACTGCTCCCTGGGCGCCGCAGCATAAATGGCTGCCCACTGCCCCGGGTGTGTGTTCACGTTTTGTATGTGTTAAATTCAGTTCACTGCTGTGTGTGTGCACTTTGGATGGGTTAAAAGCAGAGCACGAATTCCAAGTATGGGTTACCATACTTGACTTTCGTCACATCATCAGTACAAGGATTTTTTTCACTTTCACTTTGCAGGGGGGGCACTTTTCACTTTTTAATGCTAATGTTAACAGGCAAAAATATATTAAAACATTAGCATATAGCCATCAAATGTTGTTTTTCAAATAATTAAACATTTCTTTATAACGGTCAAGTGAAAATTATCAATACAATTAATAAAAATGACAAGTCTATTAATCTGTATTCACATTGCTGAGACTTAATGCAATAGACTTAAAGATATTGACTTGCGGGAACCTAGTATCTTGTTCTGAAGGCAACCTGCATGGGTAACACAGACAGACAAATAAAACATTCACACTCTCATCTATAAGGACAGTTTAGTGTCTCCAGTGTCAAATGAACTAACATTACCCATAGTGGTACTACACCCTGCTGCATAGTTTCGGTCGGGTATGCTATGTATTTAACTTATTTTTACGCTGTTGTTATCACAAATTTACAATCCCGCAGCTTTTATTTGGTTATAATTTCAACCTTGCCACCTCTTGATCAATGGGATATTTCTTTTTAAAGAGGGAGGGTTTCATTGCCTATGCCGTTTCATTGGAGCTCACAGGACTCGTTGAGGTCTTTAAAGTCATATTAAAAAATGATTCATGCTAAAAAGTATGTTTTGCTGTTATCATTACGTTAGTGATACATTAAGTTAACAATGAGCTGTTGCAATGTTGAGATAAACTACTAATTTCAGAGATCCTAACCCTAAGCGTAATTACACACTTCAGTGAACTACAATTAATAGCTCCATGTTTAACCATTCCATCCATAAAATGACAGGGGCTTATGGGTAATGTAGTTTAAAACGTTTAGTAACGAAATTCAATAAATACTATCTTTAATGAACAAAGGGATGTGTAGATATGTTCATTACGCAATCCTCTATGACATATTTGAGAGGCAGGGTGAAATTTGTTATTTTACTGTGAGCGCTAATTTCTCAGGTTCGAAACCTTTGTCCAACATTATTTAGTAAACATTGAATATATGTTAGACTTTTGCAGGTCTTGTAACCAGAAGGTCGCAGGTTCGAGTGTTTTTTTTTTTTTTTTTTTTTGTGCAGTCATTTGAAATGTGACTGGGCCCATGGGGGTGGAAGGGTAGTAATTGCAAAAACATACACTTACACTTTATCCTGCATACTATTCCTTTTAGTATGCAGTGCTTTTTTTTTTTGGGGGCAGCTGTGGCCTAATGTTTAGAGAGTTGGAATTGTAACCCAAAGGTCACAGGTTCAAGTCTTGGTGCTTGCAGGAGTTGTGGAGGTGAAATGAATGAACAGCACTCTCTTCCACCCTCAATACCCATGGCTGAAGTTGCTCTTGAGCAAGGATTGAACCCCCAGTTGCTCCCCGGGCGTTGGATATATAGCTGCCCACTGCTCTGGGTGTGTGTGTTCAGGGTGAGTTCACTTCACTGCTGCTGTGTGTGATGCACGTTTGATGGGTTTTAAATGCAGAGCACCAGTAGAGTATGGGTTACCATACTTGGCAAATTTGACGACTTTCTTTTTCTTTTTTTTCTTTTTTTTAAAATCTGGAACTAAATGAGTCACATTTCTGACTAATTACATTATGCTTGTATTATTTTTTGATGGGTATTATGAGACTATTTGATGAAATACAGAAATGTTTGACAGAAACGTTGTAAAGAAAAATAATAATATGACTAGGCTACAGACTAGGCAACAAATTATTATCCAATTCATAGTTATAGCAGAAGGACCCCTGAAAACAATAGCAATACCCATTTGGAATGAGCTTGGAATGAGCTTCTCCATTTATTTCATGAGCAAGGTCTCTTGTCTGTGAAAGAACAAAAACATACAATGCGAACAGTAAACTAAGACATCAATTTAAATAACCATACAAATTGTGACACTTGTTTATTGTTTGTACAATTACACAAGCCAATTGTAATAATATAAAACTCCATAATCACGGGAAGAAGGGAGGCGGGAATCGGCGAAACACTCAAATTTAAACTTCTAATTACAAAAATAAAGATAAACAGCGCGACAGCCCAATGCACGGTCGACTGCCGCGCACAAACAAAAACCCAAACACAAAATAAAACCCAGGCCTGGTCCTCTCTCGTCCTTCACTGTCGTCGCTCCTCTTTTGTATCCTCCCAATCTCCTCCCGTGGGACTCGAGGACCGTGTGAGTGGAGCAGGGTGTCGCTAATTTCCCAATCACTCCACTGGCCTCGCTCCGTTCCCACGGCTCTCGGCCCCCATGGCCCCCCACTCGTCACATACTCCCGAGACTGCGCTCTACTCCACCACCCCTCCCCCTCCGAGTAGGGACTGCTCACGGTGGCTGCGGGGACCTGGGGGTAAGGACAGACAGACGAGGCGAGAGAAAAGCAGATGGAAGGATGAGGAGCGACAGAGACGAGAGAGGGGAGAGAGAAAAAAAAAAAAAAAAAAAAAAAAATCCAGTTCCCAGACACGCCGCCGGCTCGGCCCTCCACTCAGCTGTTTGAACTCCTCCGTGGTGCCTGGCGGTGGTATACTGGACGGCACGACACTCCTCCGCCGCCCCGGTGGACGGCGACGGCTCCTTTTTCCGGTTTTGGGCAGTGTAATAATATAAAACTCCATAATCACGGGAAGAAGAAGGGCGGGGAACCGGGACGAACACACTCAAATTAAACTTTAATTACAAAATAAAGATAAAGAGCGCGACAGCCCCCCTTCACGGTTCGACTGCCGCACACAAACAAAACACCAAACCCAAAATAAAATCCAGGCCTGGTCCTCTCTCGTCCCTCCTCTTTCGATCCTCCCAATCTCCTCCGTGGGACTCGAGAACGGTGAGTGGAGCAGGTGTCGCTAATTTCCCAATCACTCCACCGGCCCCGCTCCACTCGTCACATACCCCCATCGCCCCTCGCAGGCCGGGGTGTACTCCCGAGTCTGCGCTCTACTCCACCCATCCCCCCCCCCCCCTCTGGGGGGACCGTTCACAGTGGCTGCGGGGACCTGGGGGTAAGGACAGACAGACGAGGCGAGAGAAAAGGAGATGGAAGGATGAGGAGCGACAGAGACGAGAGAGGGGACACAGACAACGGGTTTCGGCACCAGTGTAATAATATAAAACTCCATAATCACGGGAAGAAGGAGGCTGGGAACCGGCGAACACTCAAATTAAACTTTAATTACCAAAATAAAGCTAAACAGCGCGACAGCCCCTCACGGTCGACTGCCGCGCACAAAAACAAACACACCCAAACACAAAAATAAAACCCAGGCCTGGTCCTCCTCTTGTCCTTCACTGTCGTCGCTCCTCTTTTGTATCCTCCCGATCTCCTCCGTGGGACCTCGAGACCGGTGAGTGGAGCAGGTGTCGCTCATTTCCCAATCACTCCACCGGCCTCGCTCCGTTCCCACAGCTCTCGGCCCCGCCCCACTCGTCACATAACAATGCATTATTCAGTAAACAGTACTTATTGAACTTAACTGTCACGGATGAGACAGGAGGCAGACAAGGTGGTGAGTCGAATGCTTTATTAACAGAATGCTCCGAACCAGATGGTGAGAATATCAGAACGAACAGGATGATGAGAACCAATGTCGACTTAACTGAAGAGTCTATGATCACAGGAAGTGGGTGAAGGATCACAGGAGGAGGACCGAAGGCCGATCTTTGGGAGATGACTGGCGGGTCGCGGATTTCAGGTGAGGTAGGGAATAGAGTCACTGTATGCCATGAGATGACGAGACTAGACGAAGACTGAAGGGTGAGAGTGGACATATAAAGGTGAGCAGTGAGTGAGGGATAGCAGATGGCGCGGTGATGAGGATGAAGAGCTGCAGGTGCTGATATTTAATATTCCGGGGATAACGAACGAGAGGTGGGAGGAGGGGGAGTGATGATGAGGGCAGTGTTTATGGTGGAAACCCCTGACAGTACCCCCTCATCCCGAGGCGGGCTCTTGACGCTTGAGAAGAGGGGCGATGACGGCGGCGAGGTCTACCACGAGCCCTGGGGGAGCTGGATGATCAGGATGGTCTGGCATGAAAACTGGGTGAGGAGCGCTGGTTCCAGGAGTGTCTTCGCGGGGTGGTATGTACCCATGAGCGCTCTTCGGGGGCCATAATCCTCCTCAGTCTACTAGATATTCCAGCCGAGGACCTCGTCGCGTGAATCCATGATGGTGCGGACACGGTAGATGGGTTTCTTCTTCTACTGGAATGGGAGGAGGAGGTAAGTTCACTGGGTCCAGGATCTGAGGGGGAGAGAGTGACAGGATCAGTGAAGGGTTTTAACAAGGAGACATGAAATGAAGGTGAAAAACTTGTAATGAGGTGGAAGGTTGATCCTATAGTGACGTCATTCAGCTGCCTCTGCACGGTTGAATGGTCCGATATATCGGGGACTACGGCAGGGCGGCAAGGGCAGGCGAAGGAGGGCCATGTCGGACCAGGTCCTACGTGTGAGAGACACACCTTCTGACCAGGTTGATCCTGGGGGGGGGGTGGGGGGTCTCTGTCCGTCGACGGGTCGGGGGCGCTGGGTCTTGTGCCTTCGCATCGGTGCCTGTTGGAGCTGAGTCCCATACATGCACATGAGCTGAGGTCCCATACCCTCTCGCTCTGATGGAACCAATAGTCCAACAGCTGGAACCTCCGAGGGCTCACCTGACCAAGGGAAGAGAAAGGAGGTTGAAAACCCCAGGATACACTGGAACGGGGTGTGAGCCCGGTGGTGGATTGCCTGAGATTAATGCTCGGGCGGTAAATGTCAGGCGGGGCGGACAGAAGGTAGTGGCAAGTAGCGGTGGCTTGAGAGCGCTCTGAGCTTGTGAAGGGAGGGTGGGGGAAAGACAAACAGGGACTGGAGTGATGACCAATATGATAATAACATACTCTTGGAGAGGGAGCCGAAACTCAAGGAACACAAGGAGAGGCGCTATCAGGCAGTCTGGGGATTTCCCCCCCCCTTTCCGCTCGGAAGTCTGGCGCGGTGTTCCTCCTGCAGGTGTGATATCCTGAGAGAGACAACAGGAACCCCAAGGTAGGTCGAAAGGAGGCTTGACACAAACTCGAGATACTGAGACTGCGACATCACCATATCTTGTATGACTATAGCCTTTGGGGAATTCCGAAATTATCGAAGACATGTTGGGACCAAGGGCTTCAGCGAGTCTAGTTCTCGGACAGCGGCGGTTAGGGAGTCCATGTAACGGAATCAGCTTGCAAGCCTTCTAGAACCGATCCACTGCTACTAGGATACGGTGGGGAAGGGTTTTTTTTTAATTAGCCACTTCGGACGGATAGGTCTGTCATGAAATCTACTCACAAGATGAGACCACGGACGGATGTGGGGTATAGGAAGTGAGGGTATCCTGAGTTGAACCCTCCCGGGAGGTTTCCCTGGGTATTATTGAGTGATGGTGCAGAGAACTGCAGGCAACCTTCGGACGAACTGGGAATGACGTCTCGGTAGATAGACCTGCCACCATTACCGTTGTATTTGATGAGCGAGAGTGTACGGCCTGCTACCTGATTTCCAGATCCCGAGCGGATGACAGAGTCCAGAAGGGCGGTGCGAATTGTTGATGGTACAACGATGAGCCCTTCTGGACCTCCCAGGCGGAGCGGGTGGATACTGTTTTCCTTGGTATCTGTTTGTCTAAGTCCCAGAGGATCGGACAGACGAACACTGCTTGAGGGAGAATGGGTTCAGGAGTGCTCCTCAGACAAGGAATGATGGAGACGAGAGAGAAGCGCCCGCTTTGCCATTCTTACTGCCAGGTCTGTGTAGGAAACAACAAAATCAAAACGAGTAAAGAAGAGCACCCACCGGGCTCTGATTTCCAGGGTTGAGACTCTTAGCTTCTTTGAGGTATTCCATTTTTACTTACATGATCGGTGATGTGACTTTGAAATTGGTGATTGGCTCCTCCAGCCAACGCCTCAATCTTTCCAAGGCAAAGCTTGATAGCAAAGTGGTGCCCTGACTCCTTTATGTCATAGTCTCCGCCTCCAGCGGGACAGCTTCTGGAGAAGAAGGCAAGGCACATGGATGAGTCTGGAAGGTTCACTCCTGCCGGCTGGGAGAGAGGACCGCCTCCCTACCCTCCCAGTAGAAGCTAACCTCAGCTCTACAAACGGCAGACCTGGATTAGGATGGAGGAGGGGATTCAGGATGGGATGTTAAGAAGGGCGCCCCTGTTGTTGTTGGAAGGCTTGGATGGCTTCGGAGAGAAGGACAGAGACTTGGGCTGGCCTTTCAAGGAAGAGGTCAGGGGAGCACTGATAATACTGTAGTTGCTGATGAATCTTCTGTAAAAGTTGGCAAATCTGAGGAATCTTTGAAGCTCTTTCACTGTAGTGGAATGCGGCCAGTTCCAGATGGTATCCACCTTCCTCTGGTCCATTTGCACTCCATGCTGATCGATGATATAGCCCAGGAACTGCACTGATGTGGTGTTAAATTCACACTTCTCCACTTCAAGTACAACTGATGGGCTCTCAGTTTCTCCAGGACCAGAGTGACATTGGTCGCCTGTGTCCGGAAGTGACGATGAGTAGATGAGGATATCATCCAAGTAAAACCACGATAAATCTATTGAGATACTCTTCTGAACACTTCTGGCTATATAGCTGAAAGACTGCAGGGGCGTTGGATAAACCAAAAGGCATCACCCTGCTACTCATAGTGGCACGGAGGTGTGACGAAAGCAGTCTCCACACTCAGAACCCCAACGAATACGGATCAAGTTGTATGCGCTGCGCCCAGGTCCAACTTGGTGAATATATCGCATTCCCACGAGTTGTTCCAGGCTGCCTGGGACCAAAGAGATGGGGATAGCTAAATTTGACTGTTTGGGAGTTGCTGAGATGGCGGTAATCAATACATGGATCTCAAGCCCTCCATCCTTCTTAGCCACAAAGAAGAAGCTGGAGGCGGCAGGGGAAGCTCAGATGGTCGGATGAACTGTTGGTGAAGCTGGCTTCTTCCACATACTCCTCCATGGCCTTCTCTCTGTTCCGGGATGGAGAGAGGGTAGATAATGGCCTTTAGGTAGAGTGGCTCCAGGTAGCAGGTCGATGGCACGAGTCCTTAATGGCCGCAAGAGGTGGTAACCTGGTGACAGCCAACTGCTTGCTGAACACATCCTGGAACGCCCTTCTGTACTCAGCAGGGAATTTTACTTGCTGCTGGACTTCTGGACTCTCCACTGAAGTCCCGAACAGACTGGAAGTTTGGGCTTTATGGAAGACGAAAGAGAGGAAGGAGGAAATGGGGCTCTCGGGTTCCTCCTGACCGGAGCTAGGCAGGTATGAGCACAGTTTTCCTCAACTAAGGACCTCCCCTGGATTTTTCCAGTCAATGGTGGGTTGATGTTGGACCAACCAGGGGCGCCCCAGGATGAGCTCAGCAGTAGACTCCTCCAGCAGCCCACCGAGATGTCCTCTCTGTGTGTGTGCAGACAACCAACGCCGCAGCGCTAACGTGGGTAATACATGACTGATTCGGGACTCCTCAATTCCAGCGGTTTTCCCTGAATGGTTTGACTCTGAGTTCTTGAGAGGAATACGCAGCTTAAGTGGACGCTCAGTTTTTGGAGTGAGCTGGGTTGAAATGAAGTTCCCCTGACGAACCAGAGATGAGAGGAGGGCTTGTGCTGAGACACAGACATGAGAGGTTACCAGGATAAAACCATGGTCCGGTTTAAGGATTCAACTCTAGGAGGGATCTTGAAATGGAGCTTACCGCCACGCTGGAGGCCTAACAGGGCAGGAGCAGAGCGAGATTATTGTCGCCCGCAGTACAGACAAAGGTGAAGCTGATGCCACGCTGACGCCCCGGCGAGTGAGATGGGTGGAGTCCACTGCATGGGTTCTGGTGCGCTGAGGAGTAGAAGCAATGGGAGCCGAGAACGGAGGACTGACAGTGCAGTAGACGGATTGTCACAGGCAGATAAGCGCTGAGATGAATGTCTGAATAAGGTTCTCAATTCCCCATGGAGTCATCATAACCACTTCAGCAGCGACGGATGTTTGATCTCAGGCCGTATGAAAGCAGTAATCAGGCAGATTCGCTCCAACCGCAAGATGCCGCCAGGGTGCAAACCGAGAGCATATGTGTTGACAGAAGAATTTTGACGGAGATCAGCTGATCGCGAACCGGAGAGCAGTAAAATATGGAGTGCACAACAAGGATCTGTCCTAGGTCCTCTGCTATTTTCAATATACATGTTGCCCCTTGGTAATATCATTAGAAAATACGGGATTAGTTTCCACTGTTATGCTGATGATACTCAACTATATATCTCAACAAGACCAGGTGAAACTTCTAAATTATCTAAGCTAACAGAGTGTGTTAAATGGTAAAAGATTGGATGACCAATTTTCTCCTAATAAATTCAGATTCTCCTATGTACTTATTGGACCAGATAAGACACAGAATCTAAGTACACAGAATCTAAGTAGATTACAATTTGCAATTAGGCGGATGTACTGTTACTTCCTCTACTGTCAAAAATCTGGGTGTTATATTAGACAGTAACTTGTCTTTTGAAAATCATATTTCCCATGTTACAAAAACAGCATTCTTCCATCCAACAAAAATAAACAAGCTACAGAAACATGTTACAAGTTTCTGGTGCAGAAAAGCTAGTTCATGCATTCATGACCTCTAGACTGGAATATTGTAATGCACTGCTAGCTGGTTGTCCTGCATCCTCAATAAACAAGCTACAGGTAGTCGGCTAGAGTCCTTAAAATATCAATAACATATGATCATATTACCCCAATTTTAAAGTCTCTGGACTGGCTACCTATTAAGTTCCGTATCAGTTACAAAATATTATTACTTACTTATAAGGCCCTTAATGGCTTAGCTCCTGCGTACCTAACTAGTCTTCTACTACGCTACAACCCATCATGCTCCCCTAAGGTCACAAAGCGCTGGACTTTTGATAGTACCTAGGATAGCAAAGTCCACTAAAGGAGGGAGAGCTTTTTAGCATTTGGCTCCCAAACTCTGGAATAGCCTTCCTGATAATGTTCAGGGGTTCAGACACACTACTCTCTGTTTAAATCTAGATTAAAAAACACACCTCTTTGGCCAAGCATTCAAATAATGCATCTCATAATTTTTGGACTGCAGTTATATCTGATCAAATGTGCATTATAATTCTTTAGCTTGGGTTAAACTAATTAATTTTACTTGGCTGGAACAGCAGCTACGCTAATTATGTCTCTATTTGTTTTCTCTGCTTTGCCACGGGATTTACATCCCGTGGTAACTAGGATTTACACAAGCTCAGTCTGGATCATCGTCTGTTTGTTTACGTCTTTTTATTGATTTTTTCTGAACATTTTCAAACCATATGATTATATTGGACTGACAGTCTACTGATAAACTACTACTAAATGAGCCCCTTGTAGAAACTTAATTTTTCAACAACAGGCAGATGGAATCGATCTACTGGACATAGATACCTCAAAGTGAGGATGTTATCGACCATTTCCTTGTATCGCATTTATGCATTGATGACAATAACTATAGCTGCTATCGCCCCGCAGAACTATTGTTCCAGCCACCAAAGACAGATTCTGCAAAATAACCCGCCTGATTTATCTCAACCGCTCTGTGTACCCATAAATACGCATGAACTAGACAAAATGAATGGCAAAATGGGCACTATCTTCTAATACATTAGAAGCTGTTGCCCCCCATCAAATTGAAAAAGGTTAGGAGAAAAACGTACTGTGCCATGGTACAACAGTTAATACCCACTCTCTCAAGAAAGAAACTCGTAGTCTTGAGCGCAAATGGAGAAAAAAAACTAACTTGGAAGTTTTTGGAATTGCGCGGAAAAACAGTATGTCCAGCTATAGACAGGCTCTAAAAACTGCCAGGGCCGAACATATCCACAAACTCACAAAAAACAACCAAAACAATCCAAGGTTTTTATTTAGCACAGTGGCTAGATTAACAAATAACCAGACGCCACCTGATCTAAATATTCCCTCACAGTTAAATAGTAATGATTTTATAAATTTCTTCACTGATAAAAAAGATAACATCAGGAAATACAATAACAAAATGTAGATTCCACAGCATCTAATACTTTAGTTTTATCCACCGCGACTCCAAAGATAACCACTGCAGTGCGCTTTGACAACTATAGACAGGAAGAGCTAAATAAACTTATCACCGTGATCTAAACCAACAACATGTTTATTAGATCCTGTACCCACTCAAATTACTGAAAGACAGCTACCTGTTAGAAAAACCGCTTTCTCAATATTATTAACTGCTAATTTCAGTCGGGTTTCAGGCCCCATCTTAGCACAGAAACTGCACTTGTTAAAATTACAAATGACTTGCTTCTGCAACCAGACCAAGGCTGCATCTCATTGCTAGTTTTACTTGACTATACAGGTATCCAAGGGCAGGCTTTAAGATGGTTTAGATCCCACCTGTCCGATCGCTACCACTTTGTTTATCTAAATGGGAAGTCATCTCATTTATCACCAGTAAAATATGGAGTGCCACAAGGATCTGTCCTAGGTCCTCTGCTATTTTCAATATACATGTTGCCCCTTGGTAATATCATTAGAAAATACGGATTAGTTTCCACTGTTATGCTGATGATACTCAACTATATATCTCAACAAGACCAGGTGAAACTTCAAAATTATCTAAGCTAACAGAGTGTGTTAAAATGTAAAAGATTGATGACCAATAATTTTCTCCTATTAAATTCAGATAAGACAGAGATATTACTTATTGGACCAGAAAAACATCACACAGAATCTCGTAGACTACAATTTGCAAATAGACGGATGTACTGTTACTTCCTCTACTGTCAAAAATCTGGGTGTTATATTAGACAGTAACTTGTATTTGAAAATCATATTTCCTATGTTACAAAAAACAGCATTCTTCCATCTTAGAAACATTGCCAAGCTACGAAACATGTTACCTGTTCCTGATGCAGAAAAGCTAGTTCATGCATTCATGACCCTAGACTGGACTATTGTAATGCACTGCTAGGTGGTTGTCCTGCATCCTCAATAAACAAGCTACAGGTAGTCCAAAATGCAGCGGCTAGAGTCCTTACCAGGTCAAGAAAATATGATCATATTACCCCAATCTTACAGTCTCTGCACTGGCTACCTATTAAGTTCCGTGATCAGTTACAAAATATTATTACTTACTTATAAGGCCCTTAATGGCTTAGCTCCCATGCATCTAACTAGTCTTCTACCACGCCTAACCCATCACGCCCCTAAGAGAGCTTTTTCAGCATTTGGCTCCCAAACTGTGGAATAGCCTTCCTGATAATGTTTGCGGGTTCAGACACACTCTCTCTGTTTAAATCTAGATTAAAAACACACCTTTTTGGCCAAGCATTCAAATAATGCATCTCGTAATTTTGACTGCAGTTATATCTGATCAAATGTGCATTATTATTCTTTAGCTTGGGTTAAACTAATTAATTTTACTTGGTTGGAAAACAGCAGCTACGCTTAATTATGTCCAAATTTCCGCTTCGTGCTCTCCCTTAAGTTAGGGACCTTCAAGAAAGTTGCATAATCTTGCTTATAACTGTGTACAGGATCTATGTTTAAATTTCATGGTATAGCCCAATTTGAGCTTCTTGTAATGCATTTTCCAGCTTTCCCTTCATGTAAAATGAAATTTTGGCATAGTTTCCCTGTATATGACAACATGGCATTAAATATATACATGCAATAATATTTTGGTGCATTATTGTCCAAATATCATAGATCTAACTTGTTACAGTAATCATATGTAGTTTTTTTTCACTCAATCAATCATATATAAGTTGAGACATATATATAGAATATAATATAATATATATATATATATAAGGTTATTATATTTATATATGTATATATATAGATATATATATATATATATATAGTTATATATATAAGTAGTATAGATATATACGATATATATATATATATATATATAAACTAAATCAATCAATCAATCCACATTTATTTATGTAGCACATTGAAAAACAACATGTTGGCCAAAGTGCTTTACATACCAGGACCGAACACATTCATACAATCTAGGACACATTATATTTCTCTCAACTTAAACGATGAAGGTATCATCAGCCTGGTGTTTATATCAAATATTATACAGGATATTAAAATAAATATTTAAAACGTTTGTAGGCGTTATATGCACCCCAAATCAGTTAATACTTATTTTAGATAACATTCTGTAAGACAGATACATCATCATGTTTAACAGAATTGTCAGATCCATCAAACCATTCATTAGACTAAATAAATGATTGGGATGATTAAAACTAATAACTCATGAGTTTGTAAATCTTGATACCATTGGTCAAAAAACTTCAATATCTACTATTTTTTTCAAATTAATAATTACATCTCTATTTAAATGAAGCAATGTAACACCATGGTGCACTTCTTTGTGCAGGTAAACACTAGACATACATTGGATGCAAACACAATATATTTTTTATAGGGATCTGTGTGTGAATCTCCACATTTTTGAGTATTTAAAAAATATATTTTGGACTACAGTTTATTTGAATTTGGACAAGTACAACAAGTGAATATATAGTAAGTTGAGTAAGTTAAATTCACAAGTCAAAAAAAAATACACACTGAATGTAAACGGCATAACTGGATCTTTTTAAGTGTAGACAGGCTCCATTGATCTAAATCATGAGAGTAGTTTTGTTAGATGTGTAATTAGCCATGTGGAATTTATTAGGTTATTGTTCAAAGACACACTGGCATCGAGTAGTTACAGAACAGTTGACGATAATGAACACCGACAGACAAACAAGCCTTCTGATCTAATTGCTCTATGTGACAAGGCAAAGTCTGATTCACATTCCACATTTTTTTTGGATATTGGATGCATTTACAAAGAGCTGTGGAAAAAGAGCTGAAAAAACAAAAGGAAACATTCTTCAGACATCAAATCTTGTTGGCTGAAAAAAATGCTACACATCAATTGCTAAATAAATGAATGCAGGGTTAAAGGAACTTTTTACATTTTGAACTTATATTGCTCATTAATCAGTGCTACGAATTTAACTGACATCATCTGTGTCTGTGACCGTGTCATGACCCGTCTGAGTGCTGTTTTTTGGACATCATCTGTGTCATGACCGTCCAGTGCTGTTTCATCTCCTTTACAAATTAGACCTCTCTCTTCCTGAAGGTGTCTCTCACTGCCATCACCTTGTCAAACACCTTCCTCTTGGGGAGAAATGGAGCCGATTCTGGTTGACAAAACAAAAAAGTCATTATATGCAGTGCCTGCTCATTAAAAAATCAGCGTCATAGACTTGTCTTATAGAATATGACTTTTCAATTCTGTTCCTGGTCAAGTTCTTCAGGATTGCTTGATTATTACAGGCAGTTGTGTTTGATTAGGGTTGGAACTGAACTATGCTGGTGGTGGACCTCTGGGAACATAATTGAATTGCCCTGTTATATAGAACATACCAGTACTGCTAGGGATTTGCCAAGGCCAAGCAACAGTTTCAGCTGTGAAGAAGTCTTCAACTGAGCCAAGCTTCTGGGATGGATCTGCTATGCTGTTGTATTCTTCCACTGCAGCAACTAGTTTCTTCTTCTCTTCACTCCTTCTGAGGAGCAAAGAATGGCGCCGCTTATGCATATTCAATTAACATCTAATGATATATACAAAAAAACACTCTTTTAGCTACTCAAAAAAAAAAAAAACATATATAATGTAACACCTCATGTTTGTGTTTCACCTGTTTGACTGTACAGACGCTGTGTACACCTTTTGATGCTGACTGTTAGACCTTCTATTCTAACAGTCTATGACCACTCCCATGTCGGTCACTTTCTACACAAGAAAACGCAAAAGCAACTTTATATATTACCTGCCAATGATAAGAATAATAACAAAGCAAATCAAAATAATACCTTCTGCCCATCTGAAACCCACTGATGAACACAATCATCATGCATTGAAAGCTCTGTCTTCAGTTCCTCCATGTTGTGTTGCTGCATTTGCAGAGCCTTCTGAGTCTACAAAATAAAAAGTCAAATTTAAAATGTCCAGCATTCAAAAGTGCAGTAAGTGATTTCTGAGAAACACTGTGGAGATTTAAAATCAAGCCAACAACACAGCACTCTCCTTCATTGCTCTTTCTCCGGGTGTGTCGTGATTCCCTTCTTTGGTAATGTTCCTCTAGCTATCTCTTCTTCCAACAGAGTCTTTTTTTTTTTTTCAAATCTCCCTTTTCTCATCTCCATTTGTATTATTATTTTCGGGAGCTAGAATTGTTCCCGTTTCCCCCCTACTCCGTTTGGTCTTAAATAATGTTGTGCGATGCTCAGACTGATCCCATTTCAACAGTGTTGTTTCAAAATTGCTTAAAGCACTAATATATAGGAATCAATTTAGTAGCAACCTACAATCCCAACTGGCAGTATTTAGACTGAGAAGAAAGTTATACCTTTACTTATCTGTTAACCAGAGCTTGTCCCAAATGTGTGCTCGGCCTATAACAGAAATAGAGAAAATGTAATGAGATATTTGTATAGAAAACAAGTCATTCTGCATTAATCTACCTTATTCAACATACCTGATTTTACATGTATTTGGGCTTGTAACAGCAGTTCTAGATAGGAACTGTTCACCTGCTCCCTCCCTCACCATAGTTGACCCAGCTCCTTCCGGTAGGCCCACTATACTTCACACTAGACTTAAACTTATACTGGATTTTTCAAATCCGACAAAAACCATTGCACGCAAATTTTTTATTTTTGTTATATTTATTTCTATATAATAACATCCTTAAAACACATGGCCCATATACCTCACCTTTCCCAGGAGTGTGCTTTGGCAGGCATCACTGTGACAGAAAAGGATGCATGTTTCAGTAAAGACTCGCAGCCACGGGAAGTGCTTGAAAATACGCTGGAGATATGATGAAGTATTTTCAGGCTACATCGTAGACAGCAGAATTTGATGCTACCCTTGTGACATTTCCTGCAAGTTTTTTCTGCAGAAAAAACAGGGGTAAGCAAAAATTTCCCCTCGACGAAACATATTTAAGGCCGTAAGGAGATAGGCAGTCCATATGACGACACGTGTCACGGCAATCTCTAATCCCTGCCTCATCCAGTTTGGTGCATGTGAGTTCTTGCCAATCTTTTTGCTGCGGTCCAGTGTGATGCACATATAATCCTCTTCCAAACCCCTTCAGATGACTAAAATTATATCTGGCCAGTAAAAAGCTCAAACAGATACGCAGCTAAATAGACTACTCTAATTGCTGACATAGGGCAAACACCTAGTCAACAAATGATAAAATAATGTACAGGAGACAATTGACATGAACTTTTGCAGAGATAAGTTTATACGATTTCTCAAAAGTAATATTAATGCTTCGGCACAAACAAATCTATCCCACCATGTGTTGTACATTTTTACTGTTAAGCTTTCGTATATTATGTTCTTTAACTTCACACAATCTCCCAACTTCGCCGGGGAGTGGCAAGCTAATTTGTCAAAACAATGAACACACAACACATCTACAGTCAAGTCACTAATGCAAAACATAATATGTATGTTTTCAGATGGTTCATCATATTGATTATCTTCTGGATCTGTTTAATTGTTTTCTAAGCAATAAATTTTATTTATGGTATGCCTTAGCAAATTGTATTGAGAAAGCTTCTGTGAAAAGCACAGTTAACGCGATATATCTATTTGCGTTCATCATAATACGTACGTGATACTGATCACTGTGTTTTTGCAGTACAGAGTCCACAAATATCAATACACCTCCCACATGGCTTCTGTAGAAAAGGTTGTTCAAGTAATTCCCTTTACTTCTCTGTGCTATTTTAGGAAAAACATTTAGAATTTATATTTTAATCACGATCATTAACTTTCAATGATGAAAATCACTTTAATTTACAAACAAATAAGTGCCTTGCTTTGTTTTTAAAGCGTGCGTGTTGGCGATTGCCATCCCAACAGATAGCCGCTAGCATGTCACGCAGTGCAGGGGCTGGCACAATCAAAACTCCTCCTGACACATCTTTTCCTACTGCTTGTATGCACTGCTGCAGCCCATTCCTTTGAAACTGCAGCTGAAGGCAATGGCTGATATTTTTTCCACTCTGACATGAAGAACAGGTAATACTGGTGTTTTACTGGGTGATATTTCTGTAATTATGTTTGATTATATGTAGTATTGAAAGTACTCATATTCTTTTAAATTAATCTCCAAAAAGAGTTAAAGGGATAGTCATAAAGGATAATCTGTTTAACATTTCAGTTAAGGCTAGTGTAAAGACCATTGTCATGTAAAGTTAGCATAGTCTACAGAGGGAGAAACAAGGACTGTCCTCAATTACTGCAATACACAAATATGGGCAGGTATTTCTACGCAGCAAGTCGACATGTGAACAACGACTGTTATATTTAAAAACCTGGTCTGTTAAGAGCCAATAAAACAACAACACAACTAAGAGAAATTAGTCTTACCAAGATTTTAACATAAAATTTGACCAGCTGCTGGACAAGATCCTGTTGCGATGGATCAGTAAAGGTTGTCCAAAACCTGAGAGCACCGTGAATCCCTAGTAAGGAGAACAAAGAAGCTACCATTCCATTTCTCATCACATTCTGCACAGAGGAAAGGGTAACGGGAGGCAGTCCCTACAACGCACAACAGATGCATTTGATCTGCACTGTTGGGTGGATGAGAACTTGCATCTTCTCCTTTCAAAAGTCATCCCCAGATAAGATCTAGCTTCTTATCCATCTCTCCTCCCTCATTTCAGTTCTAATGGCCCAAGTCAGTAGATACCAGACCGAGGTTGATGATCTTGCCATTGGCACAACCATTAGCATCATCTTCCTTAGATACTATTCTTGAAGAGCTAAAGAGGGCTGTTGACATTAAGTTAATTCACTAAACCGTACGCGCGTAAACATACTTTTTAAAAAAGTCAGATTTACATGTGAGCAGTATATAAAAACTGTGCATTGCACTTCAAAAGTCTATGATGAAATTATTCACCATTATATAAAAAAGTCAATTCATATAGCAATACATACAAGCATATATTTTTTTGCTAGTAATATGTCCCAGCTGATTCGACCTCTGAGGCATTTGCAGGGCGCCATGCCCTTCAAGTCCCCTTCCATAACAAGTGGACCTGCTAAAAACCATAATGTGAGAAGGAAATAAACACAAAAGAGATACACATTAACACAAATTACATACAAAGTTTGCACTGTGTAAACATTTACCCAGATATTATTGTTGTGCGTCTCCGTTTTAATCCTATTTACAAAACAGAAGTTACCAATTGTGACTCATTTTCAATCGCTCCATAGCAAACAATTAAAAACACAGTGTCAAAAAAAAAAAAAAGTTTATGAATGATAGCTAGCTAGATAGATATATAATATATATAAAATAGAATGGATTATTGGATTCATTTTTTTGTCGGCCTCGCCACATATGGAGCACTTACTTACAAATCTGTATTTATTATTAGTATCTACAGTTAGTACTTATACTTGCTTCTAACGTAGCCCTTTTGGCTCTTGGATCTTTGTAAAGTATTACTTTGGCTCTGTCCCTCTTTCTCCATGAACAGTAGGATCGAGGCTGCACCATTGCTTTTGCACAGGTCTTCCCTAAGGAGCATAACACATAAACAGCCAAAAAATTCAAGAACTATACTTGATGTCTTGTAGGGTACACCAAACTGCTTACTATGACAATACCTAACAGTCATGGCGACATTAATTATTGATTGTGACTTAACAATTTAAACCACCAGGCAAATATATGAACTCGATGAATGTATGATGACTTTATTTACCTCTTGGGCTTGCAAGGAAGCTTATCAGTTTTTCTCAGATCTTCTTCAACCTCAAAAAGTCCATCATGTGACTGTATATAGACATCAACAACAAGCAATTTTTTTTAGGGAATGGGGGGGGGGGGGGGGGGGGGGAATTAACCCCAGATCAAAACAGAGAAAGACAGCCAGATAGATAGATAGCCCTAGATAGATAGATAGATATAGATAGATGAATGAATGAAAGCTCTTAAAAAAGTGCTTTTGGGTTCGTTATGTAGCCTATGGAAAACAAAGACGAAAGACACTGCTTAAAGAAGAAGATTGTCTAATGTTCACATATATCGTAGGTGGACATCCAAAACATCACTTTCTACCTTGGCTCATTACCGCCTTCGCGGGTCTGCAAAGATGCATTTGCCGCTTTTTTTTTGTACGCTAAGGTGGCACCTTTATCCACAAGTTTCCAAAACAAAGCGCATCAACAGCATTTTGCTGCAAATAGACGTCAGGTTTTGCATGGCTGATGTGTTACATTTGACCGGCTGCAGTCCAGGGGGAAATGAAGAAAAAACATTATAGGTTCAAATATTTAGTATTCACAGATGACAAGTTTGGTACTTATGAAAAGGTTATGTGTGCAGTTTCTTAGAACGAATTCAAGCTTAGGATAAATGTCAAGCCATGTGCCCTGAGCCTAGCTGCTTATATTTTCTCTAAGATACACAGTATTACACCATATTTTAGATTTGGACACATTTAATAGGTGTGCAGTGTTATTTGTATATAATATGAATTATGTGTTATATTATTCAAAATAAATTGTGGTTTCCCTTTGCATCAGTCAGCATTAAAAAGTGGTAGCCTATTTTTAGTGTAGGCTAGCTATGGATTTATATGGCAAATGTCTCCTGCATATTATTAGGCCTATATTTTAATTTATATTTTAAAAATTCCTTTAATAAAAACATGCATTTTTGTTATTATTCGTTACCTGTCCTTTTATTTTGACAGACAACTTCTTGGGAAAATATATTTGTGTCTGACTAAGAAATTGTTGCTTGTTTTATAAATTATTTTCTTTATTTTAGTAAAAAACGTGGAGGGCACTGTATAATTTTCGTTCCCATTATTTAGGCCTAATTAAAACAAAAGAAAGCGAATAAATTAAACCTGCCACGATTTAGCTAAATCATTTGAAATTCTAAAGAATGGACCCAGTTAATAAAAAGCGTCCTCACGATTAAACTCAAGTTCTCTCATTATAATCACCAAGTGCAAATGATGTAAAAAAGAGCTTCATTAATAGACAACTTTCAGTGATTTTAAAGGGAGCCGCCGCCGTTACTGCTTAACATGAATTTAAGTTAAAAAAAAAAATTGCAGCCGGCATGTTTAAATGCTGTGTGCGTAAAATGTCTGCGTGCAAGATTTCGCGTGGTATGGTGATTACTGAGTGCAGCATTTATTCTTATTAGGGCCCGGCACTTGCAGTCGAGGACCCTCTGGAATTACTCCGTTTATTAGGGCCGAGCACGGTGGTCAGACCTCTGGAAGTGCTCTGTTGTGTATTCTTCGCTTCTTCTTCTTCTCGAAAATGACCTCATTTTTTGAGGGCCTAAACATGCTCCAAAACTCATGGAAACTTGCACATGCATCAGAACTGGCGAAAATTTACATCTGATATAGGTTTCAGAAGTGGGTGTGGCAAAAATGGCTCGATAAGCCACCTGTTAAAATTTCAGTCGCGTCTGGAGTTACCTTTCCGTACATGCGAAAATTGGGTACACACGTGTAGCACACCATTGTATCTACAAAAGTCTCTTGGTACAAAATCCAAATCAACAGGATGAATGTTTTCAATTTACTGTACGATTTTGTGCAGTTTTGCCATTCCATGCCACACCAGTGGCGTGAACTCTACAGTTTTTAATCAGATGTCGCTGCGTTGGTGAGGGTCATCATAAGACCTTTGTGACGTTAAATTGCGACCTTTTTGAGTTTTGCGTCAAGGAGGCTATTCCTGGCCTATATTTGATGTTCCGGCTGTAGAGCTCAGGAAGTTGCTGTAGCTTCGAGCAAACAATGTCGATCTGCCCCCACTTCACTTACGTTTGATAAGAGTCCTGTTCTGAACACACCTACGTACCCATATTCAGTTATGATCTCATGGCCACTGCTGACAACAGGGAAGCGACATGGTTAGCTACTGTTATGGACTCCTAGAAGACATATTAAAAAGTGTCAACAAGTGCTAAATAGGCTGGCAACATGCTAGAAACACTAAAACATGCTAGCAACACTTAGCTAGTCTTTAAAAAGCATGCTATGAATGCAGTGAAGCTGGAAGTTACTGTAACTCCAGGCATGCGGTGTCAATCTGCCCCAAAGTGTAACAAGTTTGATAAGAGTCCTGTCCTGAACACTGCATGTCTATATTTGGTGCCGTCCGCCAAGCCACCTGCTGGCAACAGGAAGTGATGATGTTGCACACTGTTATGGACTCCTAGCAACATAATAAAAAGCATCAACAAGTGTTGATAGGCTGGAAACACTCTAGAAGCATGCTAAAACATGCTAGCAACACTAGCTAAGTGAACAAAGCATGCTATTAATGCAGTAAAACGGGTTAATTGCTGTAACTCGTGCATACAATGTCCAATCCGGCTTTCCCCAAACTTCTGGCCACGTTTTATTAGAGTCCTGGCCTCGAAAGATGTTCAGCATGTTCATATTTGGTTATAAGCTTATAGCGCCACCTACTACAGCAGCTTAGCAGGAGACATATGTTTTTACACTTTTATGCACTATTAACAGCACACGGTGAAATATGCCATGGTGTTATTGCTAATCATGCTGGGGCTATTCTCAAACATACTAGCAACACTTACTATGTAAAGCAAAGGATTATTAATGCCATGAAACAGGAAGTTGCTGTAACTCATGCATACAATGCCCAATCTGCCCCAAACTGCACACGTTTTGTAAGAGTCCTGGCCTGAACGCATCTAAAGGCCAATATTCAGTTATAATTATAGCTCCACCTGCTGGCAACAGGAAATGACTTATTATAAACTAACTTAAACATGAAATGTCTGATCTGCCCTAAACTTCACGTTTGATAAGATTCCTGGTCTCAACAGATCTTAAGGCCAATATTTCAGTTATAATTATACCGCCAACTGCTGGCAACAGGAATTTACTTGTTTTAAACTATCTTAAACATGCAATATCCGGTCTGCCCAAAGTTCATGTGTTTGATATGGGTCCTGGCCTCAGCTCATCTTTAGGCCAATATTTATTAATAGCCTTAGCGCCACCTGCTGGCAACAGGAAATTACTTATTTTACACTAAATAAAACATGCAATGTCTGATCTGCCCGAAACTTTGCATGTTTGGTAAGAGTCCTGGCCCGAAGACATATACATGCTGATATTCATTTATAATCATAGCGCCGCCTGTTGGCAACAGGAAATATGGCACAAATATTCACCTTTTTATAAGCATATGGTCCAACGTTCGCTGTTCTCCT
>NC_056594.1:4820879-4858915 GCF_018340385.1 Cyprinus carpio | reverse complement strand
TCCATCACATTATGGTGACCTCACTCCTTTGCCGTGTTTTCCCATGACATCACGATGATGACATCAAAGAGGTGGATCGCGGCCCAGACACTAAAATTTTTTGGGATCATGATAGGGACATCCCTGTTTAGTCCCACTGGTAACCCCAAACACTTTTCCATCTTCCCCCAGATTTAGAAGCTCCTTTAAACCCGTCAGTGCTGAAACGGTCATATTCAAAAATTTGGGGGTTTGGATTAGATTTTGGGCACGTTTCTGAAGAGGGTTTTGTAGCTTTCTTTTGTGGGTTGAAGTTAGTATTCAGGGTTGTCAGTGAGGACCGACTGATGGAAAGTGCCAGTTGAACGACCAAGAAACTATTACTATATTACGTCCCAAATCCAAGGCCTTCGCTATAATGGCGTCTGGTTTCTTGTAGCGTGCATCTGCCTGTTGAATTGTGTAGATGCTTAAACTTCTTGTAGCTCTTTTAATTCGGGATTCGATTGGTCAATGTTTTCATTGTTCATCAGGAGTGGAAAAGAGATGTTCTGAAAGGTAGATCCGATGATGTTATTCCACTGTGTCATTATAGTTGTGGGTGTGGACTTCACTATTCTTACTGAATTAATGATTAATAAAACTGCCGTTTTGTTATCTTGGTGTGAAACGACCACTTAATACCATTTTCAGGATGGCCTGCGCCTGGGAATAATTGGTGGTACATGTATCTGGTGCGGCTGTGAGATTAATGGTTAGTGAGTTTTAACCAGAAGGTCGCAGGTTTAGTCTCAGTGCTGGCAGGAGTTGGCCCAGGTGGGGAGGGAGTTAATAAAAACGGCGTCCTCTTCCACCCTCAATACCACATGGCTGGGCGAAGTGCCCTCTGAGCAAGGCACTGAACCTCCAGTTTAGCTCCCCCGCGCGCTGGATATATAGCTGCCTCCTGCTCTGCGGTGTGTGGGTCCGCGATGTGTTCACGATTCTCACATGCTGTGTGGGTGCACTTGGAATGGGGTGAAATGCGATCTCACCAATTCCGACTATGGGTTGCCTTGCTTGGCAAATGTCATGACTTTCACTTTCTCACTTGATTGAGCTGAAAGAAGTTCTGCTGTTCCAAGAGCCTGTTTACAGACAAGACTAATATTTGGTCGCGAACATTTGGTTCGGTTTGTTTCGGCTTCAGATCAATCATGAACACTTGCAAGAATCATCAATGTGACTTGTTTTTTTTTTGTTTGTTTTTTTGCTTACAAAAAAGGTTTTCTAATCTCCTTGTACATTGCACTACAAATAAAACTTTGATTTGCGCTTTTGGTCACATTCCCAGTGCTTTGTTACATAAGTGTTACATAAAAGCTATGTCATGTTGGTGCTCATAAATGCAAATTGCCCAAGAAACTTGATTCTCAATTGATTTCAATACAGAATGGTATTAGCATGGTCCTTCGACCTCCTTTTCTAAAACTCCACGATACACTGTGATTATCAAATAAGTAGTTAAAAAATGGCATTACAAGTAATATTGGTTTGGAAAGACGCTGCATTGTAATTAGACTGAACCTGTATTTCCTGTAGATTACTATTCAATGTTGGGATGGGGGGGGGGACGGGGGATTAATTTCTGTGGGAGACAAAAACACACACCACCACGAAAAAAAATAAATTGAGGATGTTACCCCAAAATTCCAGCTTCTGGTCCACCACTACAAGCCGAGTATGCGGGGGAGACCCTTCTCTCTCCGGAATGGAACGTGCTAATCTACGCAGTTAATTTGGAGAACAAAAAGCCCACAACATTTGTGGAAGCTCGCACAGCAAGGCAATAGAATCGATCAAGGCGGCCAAATGCTGCGGAAAGAGGTCCGCTATCGAAATTTTGGAATGCAGGAACTAATGTTCGTAGTGTTGTTGATATATTATAGAATGAGGATATATATATATATAGATAGAGAAGAGTAGAACAATAGGTCCTTCTCAAAAATACATATTGTTGAAAAAAGTTCATTATTTTTCCATAATGTAACTGATAACATTAAAACTTTCATATTATTTAGCTTCATGGCACAACAACTGACCTAGTTCAGGTCTTTATTGCGTTTACATACTGATGATTTTGGCATACAGGGCATGAAACACCAAATTCTCATAAAATTGCTATTTCATCCGACCAATAACAAGAAAAGTGTTTTTAATACAAAAAAAAGTCAACCTTCAAATAATTATGTTCATGTTATGCACTCAATACGTCTGGTCTGGGGGGTCGGGTAATCCTTTTGGCAGAAACTGAATGCTTCAATGCGGCGTGGCATGGAGGCAGCTCAGCCTGTGGCACTGCTGAGGTGTTATGGAGGCCCAGGATGCTTCGATAGCGGCCTTAAGCTCATCCAGAGTGTTGGGTCTTGCGTCTCTCAACTTTCTCTTCACATAATCCCACAGATTCCCCTATGGGGTTCAGGTCCAGGATGAGTTGGCAGGCCAATTGAGCACAGTAATAGCACCATGGTCAGTAAACCATTTACCAGTGGTTTTGGCACTGTGAGCAGGGTGCCAGGTCGTGCCTGGAAAAACGGAAATCTTCATCTCCATAAAGCTTTTCAGCAGATGGAAGCATGAAGTGCTCCAAATCTCCTGATAGCCTAGCGGCATATGACCCTGCCTTGATAAAAACACAGTGGACCAAACACCAGGCAGAGACATGGCACACCCAGACCAGCACTGACTGTGGGTACTTGACACCCGTGGACTTCGGGAGGCATTTTGGGTCGCAGCCATTTTGGCAGTTCTCCCCAGTAGTCTACTCCATGACTCTGGCACCTTGATTTCCGATGACATGCAAAAAAAATTTGCTTTCATCCGAAAAAAAAGTACTTTGGACCCAACTGAGCAACAGTCCAGTGCTGCCTTCTCTGTAGCCCAGGTTTCAGGCGACAAATCGGCCGTGTTTCTGGTTCAAAAGCAGCACGCCTGTGCACCGGTGGCTCTGGAGTGTTTCTACTCCAGACCATGCTCCAGTCCAAGCTGCTTCATAAACGCAGGGTCCCCCGAAGGTCTCTGGGAATCGGTTCTCTCTTCCCTCCACAATCTTCCGTCAAGGGGTCGACTGGTCACCCTTTCTCGGAATGTGCAGCGTCTTTTTGCCCCACACTTTTTCCTTCCCACAGACTTCCCAATGAGGTGCCTTGATACAGCACTCTGGGAACAGCCTATTCGTTCAGAAATTTCTTTTTGTGTCTTTACCCTCGTCGCTTGAGGTGTGTCAATGATGGCGCTTACTGGACCGCAGTCAGGTCGGCAGTCTTAGCCAGAGCTGTGCGGTTTTTGAGTAATGAACCCAGGCTGGTAGTTTTTTAAAAAGCAGTCAGGACTCCTTTTGCCGGGTTTAGAGTTAACTAGTTTGATTCAGAGCGAGTAGGTTAAGAGCGCAGTTTTAGATAACCGTGTTCAAGGATATGACTAATTGTTTGAGATAGGAATCGTGGGGTTTTTCCTGAGCTGCATTGCCAAAATCATCATTTAAAACATAAAAGACCGGAAATATTTCACGTTGGTGGTGGGCAATGAATCTAAAAGAAATATGAAGTTTAATTTTTATCATTACATTATGGAAAATAATGAACTTTTTCACAATATGCTAATTTTTTGAGAAGGACCTGTACAGGACAGGTCAAAAGTTTGGTGAAACATTACTATTTTTAATGTTTTGTGAAAAGAAGTTTCTTCTGCTCATCAAGCCTGCATTTATTTGATCAAAAATACAGAAAAAAATTTAATATTGTGATATATTATTACAATTTAAAATAATTGTTTTTAAATTTATTATACTTTCAAGTTATCATTTATTTCTGTGATGCAAAGCTGAATTTTTAGAATCATTATCACATGATCCTTTAGAAATCATCTAATTATGATGATTCATTGTAAGTTGCAAAGGTTGGAAACAGTTCTGCTGGCTTAATATTTTCAGAACATGCTGAGACTGTGTTAGGATACTTGATGAAATAGAAAAGTTAAAATCAAAAAAAAGAAAAAAAGAAGCTATGCTTTTTAAATATAAATATTCGTGTGGTACTCACAATATACCTAGCTGGTCAGTAATTTTGGGGCTCCAGTAATTTATTTTTATGTCTATTAGTTTCTTTTTTTTTAAAATCAAGTCATACTTTAGTCAGCAGGATGTTAACTTGATAAAATTGATAGTAAGACAATAATATTTATTGTAATATATATTCTAAATTTGTTTATTTTTATTGATCAATGCAGTTTCTATTAGAGCCTTTTATTCTCAAATATTTATACAGCAGAACTGGTTCCGACACTCATACCTAATAATCAGAAATATTATAATGCTTCCTTGAAATGATCATGTTGACTGACTGGATGTTACATGATGACACTCAAGCGCTGTAGTGAAAGGATGCTTGAAAGATTACTTCAGCTTTGCACTCACAGGAATATACTTAGTTTTGTAAAGTATATTCAATAAGGAAAAACTATTATTTAAGTTATGAATAATAGGTCACCAATTACATTTTTTTCTGTTATTTTTTGATCAAACTAATTGCAGGCTTGATGAGCAAAGAGACTTCTCTTCAAAAAACATTAAAAATAGATAAGTTTCCACAACTTTTGACCTGTTACTATATATATATATATATATTAGTAACATACTATCATATATATAAATATATATATGAAAGCTTGATGTTCGCTTGTAGTGGTGCTTGTAGACATTATCATAAATTACTGCAAACTACTAGTGGCTGAAGCAACCAACAAATCCGTTCATGGCATCTGTCTTTTCGTGATGACTCCTGTGTTTATAACCTCTAATAATTAATATTGACGGTCCCAGTGTTCAGATAGGCATGTCATAATAAAGGGTTATACACCAGCACAGACTACAAGATTTATGTAACACAGACCACTTTCTTATTCAGCCCCATCTGTTGAACACTAGAGGACAATCAATGACCTTCAGCAGGACATAATGTGCATCTATTTCATCAAATATGACGTAAAGAGAAAGTGCCCATGATGGGATTTTCTTCCTCAGAAAATGCATGATGTAAAAACATTGCAATGGACAGTTAAAAAAGGTGTTTGTTATTCTGGTGTTCTTCGATGAGGAACTGCCTGCGGAAAATGAGCATCAGCAGAAACTTCTTGATGACCAATAAATGATCCACTATGCTTCTTTTACCGTGTTCTATTTATTGCCACTTCTCCTGTCCTTGTTATTACACTCTCTCTTCCTCTCTCTCTTCTCACCTCTTTACTCTCTCTCTCTTGCCTGTCTGCTTGCAGTGGTAAGAGTGAGTAAACCGGCTATATAGAGCACGCGATAGATACTATATTATACAGTGTATATATATATATTATATATCTATATATATATATATATATATCATGATTATCGTATTATAGATATATATAGTAATGAGGTATTATATATATAATATATATAGTGCTATATTGTCACACACACAGCCGATGATATGGAATACCATTCATATGGATAAGTTCAGCAATGGTACAGTCCATGGTATCAGGTTGACAGTACCACAGTGGCTGTCATTCACTTAAACATAGTATTTAAAGCGCACTCCAAAAGTATTTTTAAAAACTTACCATGTAAGTGCTATGGTCCCCAAACTATAGCGAGTAAGCAAACAAACTATACGTGTGAACATCGTCATTACTGGTAGAAGAGCATCCCAGGATGCACTGCCATGAAATTGTTGCACAGAGATGCTCAAATAAACTGTGTTAGGTCATATACTTGGTTGTTTGTGATTATTCAATAGTTTCTTCCTGGATACTTTACATAGTTTCCACTCGTTATAAAAACAGTAATAAAGGCAATGAGTCGTGTATTTTATATTAAAATACCTTGGTATTGGCTCCTCTGATAACATTTCTGTAACCGTGGTACACTCACAGTGCATGGTTGTTGGTTTTGTTTTGCTTATAGCTTGGAACTATTACTTTAAATCAATGTGGGTTAGTGACAGTATATATATCTTATTGTATTGTAGGCTGACGAGTAAATTAAAGTAAACGTAATTAAATTTAAATTAAAGTTAAATTCACATTAAAATGTAAATGAACTTAAATTAAATTTAAAGTTAACTTAATTTAATTTTACTCTAATTTAATTTATATTAATTTAAATTTAATTTACCTTTAATATTAATTTAATTTAACTTTAAATTTAATTTAGTTAATTTCATTTAATTTAATTTAATTTAATTTAATAGCGCATGTTTCAGAGCGAAGCGCCAATCTGTGTTCATATTACACCATGAGCAAGCCCAAATACACAGCTTGATGTTTTTGTTTTTATTTTAGCAGTGAAAATTGGAGTGGTTAATTTTTCTTTTTTTCATTTTTGATTTGTTTTATATTTTAATTTAGTCTTATTATTAGTTATCTATAGTATTAATTCTTATTATTCGATAGTCATATTGATATGTAATAACCAACTTTTTGGTCATATTGTGCTAAAAGCAAGCAAAGCAAACCTCAAGCTTTTTGACACTTGAAGTCATAATAACAATTTTTGTCAGAAAAATTCGCAATTGTATTTTCCCCAAATCGTGCAGGCCTAGTGTTTGCTCTCTAGGTTTACATTGTGGCTTGCACTTTGGCTGAATGTTATCGTTGGGATTCTCATTGTATGTTCTGAGCTGAACAACGTGAAATATCAATGTGCTGTAGATAGGACCATTGCAGGCTTGGTAAGTTCTCATCTAGCTGCAGAATTGTGCATGAATACCAATGCATGTCTGCGTACGTTTCAGTAATTAACCTTTAATGCCTTTAATAACCAAACGAAGCTGCTTTGGTTGTCCCTCTCAAACCTTTTCAGCATGATTTCCTTAAAGACCAGATTTTGTGAATCAAAATCCAGAGTTAGTTAAGTCCTCTACTGACTCCATCGTCCTGAATGGAGTGTGTGAGGATACTGGCAGACGTTCTACTGATCTTGGTTTCTCGATTGGATCTGCTGTATAGGTAAGGCGTTAGGCTTGCGGTAACGACATGTCGGGCTTCTTTGGGTGGTTTCTTGCATTCATCAGACCACAAATAGGGTGCTGAGTGCTTATTCCAGCCATTGCTTCACCACGCCCCTCCTAGCACGACACAGTGTTACAGTCAGACAGAAAGGACGAGTCGTGTTAATCCAATCATGTGAGGACAGAGTTGGGACATCCATCAGAAGATGTTTTGTGCAGATGACCTGTTGCCGCCAGACTGATACGTAGCTCCTCTGTGCATTTTATATGCATGGAACGCAAGCTCTTTGGTTTTAGGGGGGGACTTCAAGTCTGCTACTATTAACAGTTTATGTGCCTATCTTCATTTCTAACTGTGAGGATCTCTGTTTACATAGCGAGATACAGTCTGTTGTGAAATGTCGACCTGTCCCTGGTCTACTTAACAATAATATTCCCATACTCACCTGTCAGCGTGTCTGTTGAAGTTCTGCAACACAGGCCCTCAATGAAAATGTTATGAATGTGCATGATTATCAGAAGTCACTATTCTTTAAAAGGCGGTTTTCTTCTTCTTTCTGTGTTTTTTCTTCCTCAACAGGAAAAGTTACCAAAATTTACCAATTGGTCTCATATTATTAATGCAAAGATTGACAAACGGATTTTTTTTTTTTTTTTGTGATCTGGTGATAGCATATATTTTTGTAACCCTTGTAGCATACCATGATATTTTTGGGTTGTGGGACCATGTTCCAAATGTTCAATCCCAGGTTCCTTGGTCTGGTACCATGGTAAAACAAATTTATTTTTGGAATCTGGTACCTTGGTAATACCATGTTCTTGATGTCTGCCATGGCGAGTTTTTTTTTTGTACTTTACTTATTATTTTTTTTGCACCATGGTAATACCATGCATTTGATTCACTTAAACTACTGGCAATACGAAGTTTTGTTTTTTATAGGATCTCCTTGCACCATGGTTATACCATGCATTTTTTTTTTCACTTTACACTTACTTTAAGTTTTTTGGATCTTGGCACCATGGTAAATACCATGTTTTTGATGTCTATACCATGAACAAATGTCATGCTTTTTGTACCTGCATTAATGGTAATACCATGTTTTTGGATACGTTACTATAGTACTAACATGTTGTTGACATTGTCTGCTGTGAAGTCAAGTTGTACTCCTACCTAGGGGCAGTGGTTGCTTTGTATTCGAGTTATCAGTTTGTAGCTTCCTTCTGTTCACGTTGTTATTTGGTATCTCTCTTTTGATGCACTTTTTCCCAGAGTTCTCGGGTGTGGTACTGTTTGGTTCCCGATGTAAGACTGCAGATCAGACGGTTCATTACCTCTTCTTCTCTCTTTTATTATACAGCCACAATGGTGTTCATGTCTGATGAGAAAAACCCGCTTCTTTTACCATCAGACTCACACAAATTAGCACTCAATTAGTGTCTCACTCTTATCAATGAGCTGACATTTCCGTCTTGGGCGTGCTGAGGAATGTAGGTCGCCGGGGTTAGAAAAGCTGTCAGACAGTTTTTAAGGCGTGGGACATAAACATCTGAGAATGTGAAAGATAATCACATGACCGGCTCTGTTGTGCTGTGTCGCCGATGTTTAGTCAGCGGAGAACACGTGCCAGTAGCAGTATCGTCTGCGTCTGAAGGTCCTGCTGATCATGCAGCGCTTCTTGTTTTGAGTGTGCGCCTCAGAGCCTTGAACTCACGCCAATGGCTTTTTCCATAAGTAATTTTCCTATGGGTCTTTGAAGAGAAAGGAATAGTTCATAAATCAGCTTTACAAGGGATTTTCCATGCTAGCATGCTTGGCCAGTCACAGAACAGATGCCACAGTGAATCTCCGAAAAACATGTCCAGGTCAACATTCAGTCCAAAATCAAAACAAACATCATACAAATGAACTCTGCTTTAACCATTTATGTGTAGAGGTTTTTTTAACTGTTTTCAGGCTATTGAAAACCATGATGCAGTTAATTTTTAAAGTTTTTAACAGTAAAGAAATACTGTTTAATACCTTTGCCAAATAAATATCTGATGTTCATTCATAAAAGCATCCTAGAAAAAAAAAGAATATATAAAATTATATATATATTATAATCGTGGTGAGAAATAACTTTTGATGGGAAACTGCCAATAAATTATTATTATTATTTTCTTTTTAGGATTCTTTGATGAACCAAAAGTTCAAAAGAGCAACATTTGTTTGCAAAAGAGGAATGTCAACAGATCATATTTCTATTTCAAATAAAATGCTGGTTCTTTTGAACTTACCTTTTTATTTTTTTCAGGATTCTTTGAAAAGTATCACATGACTGTTTTCTTATAGACTTACATAACAACAATAATTCAAATAGAAAACAGTTATTGTTTTTAATATGTTGTTTTAAGTTGAGACTTCTTTCTTCAAAAACTTTAGCAAATCTTACTGACCACAAACTTTTAAATGTAAGTTCACTACCATGATTGTACAAAATTATTGCTTTGCAGTAATGTCATTTATTTATTTATTTATTTATTTATTATTAGCATTATGGTAATGAAAGTTATGAGAAAATGTCTTCTTTTTTTTGTGAATTCATTAGTGTGATGTTTATCATCATTTACATCACGTCATTGGTGTCTCGATATATGTCTTCTATAACGTTAAATGCCATACTGATGAGGCGTTAACTGACGTGTTGTGTGTTTCTGTGCAGAGATTGGCTGCAGAGACGGAGGAGGTTGAGCAGCACACGGCCAGAGCGACGGAGGTGGACAGGGAGGTCAGTCTGGACATGTATCAGATCACGCTGGAAGAGGTGCTCACCTGGCTGCTGTCGGCCGAAGACACGCTGCACATGCAGGACGACGTGTCTGACGACGTGGAGGGGTCAAAGACCAGTTCCACACACATGAGGTAGAGGAGACACACATCAACCATTCACAAACATTGCTAGTGTCATCGCTAGCTAGTAGTATTTCATTGAGTTTCTCGGGAAAACGTATACCGATATAATATTCCTAATGTGTACAAAAAAGAAAAACTAAATGAGAAAAGTTTGTAAACAAACTTTTATGTTGGCTTGACAGAACCTTGTTTGAATGTGTGAAATAAGTTTGAAAAGCTTGAAGTTTGACGATTTTACTCAAATCAGATTCAACAAAATGTTATTAATATTTTCTAACATATTGCTTAAAGGGATACTCCATCCCAAAATGAAAATTTTGTCATTAATCACTTACCCCCATGTCGTTCCAAACCCGTAAAAGCTCCGTTCGTCTTCGGAACACAGTTTAAGATATTTTGGATGAAAACCGGGAGGCCTGTGACTGTCCCATTGACTGCCAAAAATAACACTGTCAAGGGTCCAGAAAAGTATAAAAATCATCGTCAGAATAGTCCATCTGTCATCAGTGATTCAACGTAAGGTTATGAAGCGACAAGAATACTTTTTGTACACGAAGAAGAAAACAAAAACTAATGACTTTATTTTCAACAATTCCCTCCTCTGTCTCTCCAAAAATCAACCATTTTGGCAAATCTGACTAGTACGCAGATGGTTGTACGCTCTTCTGTGTCAGCAGCGCTGCACCGATGTGCTGTTTTCTTTCAAACCAAAGCATGAATACACGTAATAAACATATCCTTGTGGTGTGGCTGACACAGAAGAGCGTAAGCTGCCTGTGTACTAGTCAGATAAACTAGACGTGTCACTCGTATAGTTTTGAATGGGGAAAAAAAAAAAAATGCAACACTCAATAATATGGCTGCTCTATTGAAGGAAGCCCCGCCTTCTGAGTAAAAGAGCCAGTCGCTAATCGGTAAAGTCAGCGCATCACTGCAGCTGCCGTTAGAAGTCCCGGTTGCCATATTTTTTAAGAAAAGAAAAGAAAAGAAAAGAAAAGAAAAGAAAAGAAAAAGAAAAGAAAAGAAAAGAAAAGAAAAGAAAAGAAAAGAAATTGTATTAGTTGGTGCTGGCGAACCATTGCTATCATGTTTTATCATGTTGCTAGCATGAGCTTGTGGAAGCATAAGCTTTGCTATTGATTGACAGCTTGACTATACTATAGGTCTGATTGGACAAAAGTTTTGACCCCCTCAAAGAAAACATATGGGATTTTTCATAGTTTTCAGCATCCGTGCTATGAAAACTGTAAGTCAGATCAGTTAAAGATACTGCAACCTAAGGAGAAGAAGCAGCTTAAAATAGGATTTCAGTATGTTGGATTTGTCAAGCCAACATTATTATTCACATTTTGAAACCCGCCCACTGCTGCTCTTTCTGATTGACCCGATGACTTTAAGAGTTAAGAGCATGTCCCGTGCTCAGATGCTCCGTGTTCCCGTCCTGTCGGAGAAACATGCTCGGAACACATGCCAGGAATGTGAGGAATTCTGTGAGGCAGAGAGACCTCTGACAGACAGCAGAGCCGGGGCACATAGACTCACTCCTGAGTGATGGATCCAGAGCGGGAGGGCGAGGTTTACATTCCTGTCAGAAAGTGAAGGCTAATATGAGGCAGTGACGCAGAAACAAAAGCAGGGCAAAAACAGGAAAGCTGTGGAGATCTCCAAGCTTTTCCTTAAGCATAAACCTGTTGGTCTCTGAAAAGACATTGAGATAATGTGCAAATGGTTTGTTACCTCATTCCTTTTTGATTTTTTTTTTTTTCTGTTTCGAGAATAGATCATAAGATATTGCGTGAATGAATGGCACATTTTCGTCTACTACACACACTCAAGCACTAATTGATGTGTCGTGTTGTCTCCTCAGGCCTTTATGATGGAATTGACAGCCCACCAGAGCAGCGTGGGTAACGTCTTACAGGCAGGAAACCAGCTGATCGCTCAAGGCAACCTGAGTGAGGAAGAGGAGGATGAGATCCGAGAGAACAGATGACACTGCTCAACTCCCGCTGGGAAAACCTGCGGGTCGCCAGCATGGACCGTCAGTCCAGGTACGGACGCACATATCCCTGCTGAAGTCTTCTGTGTGAAGAGTGTGCTTGAACTCGTCATCTCTCCTCTGTCTTCAGACTTCATGAAGTTCTGATGGACCTTCAGCAACAGCAGCTCCAGCAGCTCTCCGATTGGCTGACCACAACGGAGGGGCGGATCCGTAAGATGGAGAAAGAGCCAATAGCAGGAGACTTGGAGGGATATCTGGCCCAGATAGAGCAGCACAAAGTAAGAGGAGCATTTGATTTCTTTATTTAAAGTAGAACTGTGTATTGTTAGCTATGTTATGGTGTGTCATGCAACGTCACAAAATTATACACTCTATAAAAGGCTGAGTTTATGGAATAGTTCAACCAAAAAAATGAAAATTTGATGAAAATGTACTCACCCTCAGACCATTCAAGATGTAGATGAGTTAGTTTCTTCATCAGATTTGGAGAAATGTTGCACTTGCTACATTTCTCCAAATGAATGATGAAGAAACAAACTCTTCTACATCTTGGATGGTCTTAAGGTGAGTACAGTTTTAGCACATTTTCATTTTTGAGTGAGCTATTTCATCAAAAACAAACTAAACTGAGTAATTTTGGCTACCCAGTGCTTGGTCACAAAGGTACTGTATGAGCACAGATCTGGGTTGTTTTGATCCAGCTGCAAATCTTGCTGGCTTAAAATGAACCCAAAATGAGTTGTGAATTAAAATCACACACAGAATAACTACAATACAGAACACAGTCAACAGTAATAATCAAAAGGTGAAACGCATAGGGCAGGCAAAGTAGTATCAGCACACATTTGAACTTGTGTGATGTGTAATGCTCTGTTTCAGGTCTACATTCCCAGCACAGCTGGGTTTTGGATTATGAATGATTATCAACCCCGCTTCCTTACCCAACAGTTTTTTTTTTTTTTTTTTTTTTTTTAGAGTGACTTGATCACAATTGATAGATTGTAGATTAGGAAAAAAAAATATATATATAGATTGAAGTTTGTGGAAAAAAAGATTACGAAACATTAAGAAAGATTAGCAAACATTAAAAGAAAAATTAAGAGACAAAGTGTATACTTTGATAAACTCTCCTGAAATAGCAATCTCTGAGCAATAAAATGTTCCTAAGCAGACTTGAGTAGTTAGTGAATAACTCTTATCAGAGATCCCGTCTGTGTGCAAAAACTGTTCAAAAATACAAGCTTTCTCTTTCTGATCTCCAATGTGAATTTATCATGAATGCTGAAAGGAGAGAGAGAGAGAGAGAGAGAGAGAGAGAGTTTTAGAGGTTTGAGATGTGAGAAGAATGAATAAGCAAATCAACACGCCCCAGTGAATGAGGGGCAAATGTGACCTCAGCGTGTTTTGTTCAGGTAGCAAATGGAGAACACACACACACACACACACACACACACACACACACACACACACACACACACACACACACACACACACATTCGCTCCCACACACATGCTTACATTTAGGAGCCTCAGTCTCATAGGAAGGGTATCATATCACACTAGTGCGTCCACATGTAGAAATTATATCTAGCTTTAACAAAATAAAACCAATATTTTGATCTACATTTTAACTTTTTGTTGTGCGATAAATTGCCACAGAAATAATTAACTAATAAAAAGTATTATTGTCATTTTAAGACCATTTTATGCCACTGAATATATAATCATAATATAAAAGCATAATAATGCAAGAAGGCCTACACACTTTCAAATGACAACAAACTTTTAATATTAAGATCATGGAAATTAAGTATCAAAATTTTAGATACCTTAAAAAACTTGAATAAAAAGGTAAATAAACATTTTCTAACAAAAAAGTGCAAAGTAACATATAAAAAAAAGAAAAAAATCACAAATAACTTGTATGGAGATTTTTCCATCTACAGATTTTTCCTGGAACTTCTTTCTCTGTAAATTAAGGTTGCACACTATTGCTAAAAAACACAATCCCTACTTATCAGTCAGATGTCCGTATGCACAAAGGCACAGATCCCTAAACAAGGCCATATCTGCAGATGAAACCTTTTTGTAGAAAAAACATTTTTAAAATTTGAACTACCACCCACTACACCACGTTATATACGAGAAGCTGCAAAAGACACAGGCGCAAGTGGAATATAAAAAAAAACATGATGACATTAATTTTTATGTAAATATAATGGGCAATATATTGCATCACCAAAAATTATCGAGGTCATGTACATATAATGTGCGATAAGTCGATATATTGCATTATGACATTATGTTCATGTTTCCAGCTTCCAGTTCTGTTTAGTTCCCGGAGTATAAATAAATGAATCAATAAATAAATAAATATAAAAAATAAATAAACTAATGAATAGATAAATATGTAAACAGAATAGCCATCATAATAATAATGGAGTGTGAAAAAAAATAAATTAAATAGAATTTAAAAAATATATTACTGTAATTTCAAATAATAATATAGTGATTGTTGATTTTGTAATATCTTGCCTTGATAAATGTGCATTTTCTCTTTTGTGGGTAAATGAAGATACAAAATGTAATCAAAGTGTAGTTTAGACCTTTTGACCTTTTTTACTATGCAATGTCCTCAGGTTTTGCAGAATAATCTGGAGCTGGAACAGGTAAAGGTGAACTCTCTCACGCACATGGTTGTGGTCGTGGATGAGAACAGCGGGGAGAGTGCCACTGCTGCCCTGGAGGAACAATTGCAGGCATAGGACAGCATGCATGATATAATGCTGATTTATTTGTTGTGTCGAAATGACTGTAATTATGAGATGGCAATTCAGAGAGTCTGGTCAGAGCTGTTATTGTCCCCAGACATACACATTATAGAAATCATTTGTTTCTTTGCTAAAAATAATTTTTAATGTGTGAGCTAGTGTTTCTTAAGGACTAATTTTTGTGTCTCACCATAAAACGTTGTCAGACAAAAACACAACCAAGTTTGTGTTTTGCTGAACACTCGCTCATTAGGGCTGGTAGTTATTATTGATAATATTCATATAATATTCAAATTAATTGTTCATTCCTGCTGTCTTTAAGGAAATCTTCAAATACTACTGCTTTAACAAGAAAATACATTATGGTGTCTGTACCAATGTGCAATATTGCTTGACTAGAGTTATAGAGATCAAGGTGAATGTCACATTGAAAGCATTAATTAATTTTACAGCAAATTTCTTCTTAAATAAATTGCAGAGGTAATCAAACCAAGCTGTTTTTCACACCTTTACTGATAGCTCATCTAAGGAATGAGATCTATTAATGTTGGACACAGTGTTGAGAATTCATTGGATGCAGCACAGCAACTTGGAACCTAACAGACATTTGACACTCCTAGGTGCCAAAAAATTGTGTGAAAAGTCATTCAAGTAACTTTCTATTTTGTTTATCCTTCTGTTCTTTACAGTCACTGGGGGAGCGCTGGGCGGCAGTGTGTCGCTGGACGGAGGAACGCTGGAACAAACTCGAGGAAATTCAGCTTGTGTGGCAGCGGCTGCTTGATGACCAGGTGAGTCCTGATGCCACAAATCCAACATTCCCGTGTAACAAATCACAATGAGGCCCTTATAGACATGTTTGAAAATAATTGTTTCTGGACTTTGTTAAATGTTTTCAAGTTTGGAAATGGAAACAGAAAAAAAAAATGTTTTCATGATCAGTCATTTCTATAATGTTTGATACTTAAATATGTTTGTTTTTGCCCATACATACATTAATTTCAATCCAGCACAAACGTGAAGTTACTACAGGTGCTGGCCAATAAAATAATCAGGGGTGTGCCTCAGGGCTCTGTGTTGGGCCTCATTGTGTTGTGCTATTATCACAGACTTGGAATGTTCATTTAATACATTTAAGGGTCAGATTGCTATTTTAAAAGTTTAGACTGCATTCTGGGAAAGGGTAAGATTTAATTATGGCAGTTTATGGCCTGCAGATACCATTACCACTGACCCATTACACCATTAGCATAGAGTGCACACAATCTTATTCTCACACTTCACCCATCTTTTTTTCTCATCCATTCAGAGTTTGTTTGGATCGTGGCTAGCAGAAAAGGAGAAGGCCTTGAGTGAAGTTCAGACCAGTGATTTTAAAGACCCTAGTGAAATAAATGCCAGCGTGCGCAGATTAGCCGTGAGTAGACAAACATACTTAATTTTGTATTTGCAAGCTTTAATTACATGCCCATAGTATTGGATATTTTTAAATAAATAATCAATGTTATGATAACATAAAGCATTTTAATCATGTTCAGATCATCTCACAAACTATATTCTAGTCCACAGATACTACTACTTTTTTTTTTTTGAGATTGTAAGCTTTGGTTTTTACAAATAATAAACATTATTCAACCGAAATCTACCTGGTTGATAAGAGCATCGCTGTTTTGGGCTCTGACTCTTTGCAGAATCTCAAGGAGGATATGGCCCAGAAGCGAAGGGCCCTGAGTGCTCTGTCAGATGCTGGACAGGATGTGATGGTGCTGTTAAACAGTCCAGCTGCAGCTCAGAGGATCGAAACAGACACAGACCTACTGACTCAACGCTGGGACAACCTGGTCCAAAAACTAGAGGACTGCTCCAGCCAAGTCAGATAAATGCATCTCCTTTGTTTATATTACTACACATTAGCTTTTTATATGACATTGATTCCAAGCATCTGTTCGGTTTCCAGGTAACCGAAGCGGTGTCTGTGACTGCGATACCCCAGGTACCGGAGAAGGTTGTCATGGACAC
This sequence comes from Cyprinus carpio, assembly GCF_018340385.1. Lineage (NCBI taxonomy): Eukaryota > Metazoa > Chordata > Actinopteri > Cypriniformes > Cyprinidae > Cyprinus > Cyprinus carpio. Next base: position 4,842,229 of record NC_056594.1, on the reverse strand, counting down.
AGTCACAACAGTAACAACACGGATGGAGCAAAAACCTTCACCAGCAGCGATCGAGAGCTGCCGCCACCTGCCCCACCTAAAAGACGACATCTGGATACAGACGGCGAGCTCAGGAGACTGTAAGACAAACACAAACACAGCTTCCTTGTCAGAAACCCTGGAAATCTCTTTTATCAGTCCCTTCAAAATCAAACTCTGCACTATTTTCTTGCATTTTTGTTTTATTTTGCAGATTTTCACAAAAGGGGGCAATATTAGCTATAATTCCAAGCCCAAACAAATTATTCAATGTGTTGAATTGTCCTGCCATTTGATTGTGGTGTATTCCGTTGTAACCATATAAAAGTGTTTAAATGTAAGGAAAAGTTCCAATATGAGGCAGACCTGTTTGAGCGATGCAGAGTTTAATATCTAATATTTCCGAGTGATCTCTCCAAATGATTAATTCATGACTTACATTAGTCTATTGTCTTTTCAACCTATTCACTCCTAAAAGATGCCCGAGAGAGATGCATCTGCTCAAGTGATACAAAGCTTTGCTTATGCTTGTATTAAGCACGTAGGACAAAATGAAAATTTCCGTACATATAATAATGAATATAATGCATATGATTTCACCAGTAGGTTAGATTTAAATAAGTACAGTATTTTACTGGATATGCACTTTTTAAATATTTTGAGTGAATGCAATCACTGATAATACTATTTTAATTTGTGTAAAAAAAATAAATAATTTGAGAAAAGCCACAGCAAATTCAATCATTTTAGGCTGCAAAACATTGAAACATTGAAGTAGAAAAGTGCACTATAGAAATATTCAGTATCAAATATTGTCTGGCATACCTGAAAGTGCTTTTTGACAATTACAATTTCACATTTTAAGCATTAGGGATTAGCAGCTGTTTGAACAAAAAATATCATGAAATAGTTTCTTTCATCATGCGGTTATGCCTGTGTTCATAATGAGAACATTTGGGAACCATTAGCATAAGCTATACAGTGTTTACACACACTTCAGTTCACACACTGCTCTGTTGTTCTGCTCCGCTGTAGCACTCCCTCATGTGAACCCTGATATGATGTTTTTGTGTTTTTTAGAGCTGAAACTGATGTTCGCAAGCTTTTATCACGGCTGGCTGCATGGAAGTCATCTGCCCGAGCTGCTGGAGACACGCCTGCTCTGAAGGAAAAACTACAGGTGACTTATTATAAAACTAACATTTACCTGTTCATATATATGGTCTACTGAATATATTTGTCCCATCTATGTAGACCCTGCGAGTGGAGCTTGCTGAAAACGAGGGGGACAGTGAAAGACGTGGTGCAGTAAGGAGAGAAGATGATTGAAAGCCTGGAGAAAGGTAGGAGAATGTGGATGATTTCCTCAAGATAAATGATGGCGCCTGTTTTTCTCCGACTGATTAAAATCACTCAATCTGTCTTTATAGAAGGTATGTCTTCAGAGGAGGCCCGTTCTGCTCTGGACTCTGTACGTAAAGAATGGGAGAGCTGCCAGAACCTGACCCAGGATCTGAGGAACCGAGCTCAAGTACTAGAGCAGGTGGCAGCGGTTCAATCAAGACTGAAGGCTCTAGATGGAGTCCTGAAGGGACAGGAGAAATGGCTGATCTCCACAGAAGGGTTTAGAGCAAAAAACAACCAGCAGGAACTCCACACACTCAAAGACGATTGTGAGGTCAGTCAAATACCAGGCCTTTTCATACAAGATGATTTCCTTAAATTAGATGTTAACAGGAATCCAACTGTCTACTTTTAAAAATAAAGGTTTTTTTATTGGCATTGATGGTTCCATGAAGAACCGTCAGCATCCATAGAACCTTTCCATTGCACAAGATGAAAGTGAAATAAAGTTCTTCAGGTTATTAAAATGATGTTCACACTAAGAAAAACATGTTCTTTTAAGAACTGATCACTGAAGGTTCTTTGGGGAAGCAGTTCTCAAAAGAACCATCTTTTCTTTAGAACATTTTAATGATCTAAAGAACCTTTTGTGGAATGCAAAGGTTCCATGGATGTTCTTTCATGAAAAGTTCTTCATGAAACCCATTGGTGCCAACAAAGAACCTTTATTTTTAAGATTGTAGTAATCTTCACTTTATGTGATTTTTGCTGAGTTGTTAATAGAGCAAATGTGTACTGTGTTTGTGTTTCAGGCTCGTATAGCAGAGCTGGAAAAGCTTCAGGCACAGGTGGAAGATCTGTGTTCTCAGACGGAGCGTCTGGCCGCAGAACCCGGAGCCCCTGACACCACGAGGTCCAGTGTGACAGCGCTGGCATCACGCCACAGCACACACTATTCAAGAGCTCAAGACGCGGCAGCAGGACATCACTACAGGTATACACTGGCAAAATTACAGCCCTTACACATAGCATTTAAAGAATGTCGCTCCAGCCTGCAATTTGAGGGAACTTGGGATTTAGAAAATTGGCAGTTGAGCTTTTCTTTCTAAGCTACAAATATAGAGAAATGAAATCGCTTCTGGAGAAAGAACAACATTCTTACGGGATAGTTTAAGGCAGCAGTGCCAATGCTTATTCACCCTCATGTCATTCCACTGCGTAGGACTTTGTTCATTGTTTCGGACACAAAAATTTGGAAGGATGTCCAGCCTGCTCTTTCCATACTGTAAAAAAAGAGTGTAACTGGTTCTGTCAAGCTCCAAAAATGACAAAAAAACACCATAAAAAGTTTGTGAGCTGTCCATTAGGCAGCATAAAGACTGAAATGCCACCTCATAAGTTTATAAACCTCATAAAAAAGCTCTCTACATAAGTAATAACACCACACAAGTAACATAGGAGACGTAACTGATTTCAATAGTTAAGCCAAGCTAACAATGTGAAACCAGAAACCTGTAGAAATAGACATGATTGAAATATTAACAGAATACACTGTAATGTCTAAGGAATGTAAATCCTGCCTTTCGGTAAAAGAGCAAGGCTGTGTACCAAAATCACTTTCTGTCTTGAGTAGGTACTTATTTTGATTAAAAAAAAGTATGTTCTATTTAATATGAATGTAATCCAGACATACTACATCCGCAACAGAGCCCTAAGTTCTAACAATGGCAAGGTTTCATTCCCTGATAAAATGACATTTTTTGGATAAAAAAAAGAAAACATCTGGTTTTGTGTTGTGAGTGCAACTGTGACCTTAAGATACTGCCTATGTTGGCCGTTCACTTGGTTTAGGAGCAGATCTACAGGAAGATTGAGGCTCACTGAGGTTTCAGAAGTCCTGGGGTTTGAATTGGTGCCAAGGGGTGCAGAACCTCTGTTTCTCTTGTTCGCTTTCAGTTTTATTTAAAGACAGAAATAGTGACTTACTCAACAGGTAAATCATTTATGGAACCAACAAGAGCAGAGCCAGAGAGAGAGAGAGAGCGGTCTATTTATGGCTGTAATGTCAGTGTGGCCCATTAGAAAACTTTTACACACCAATAAACCTCTGAGTGTGTGTGTGTGCATGCTAGAAAGAGCTCTAAGTAAGAGTACATTAGTGTTTAAACCTTAAAGCCTGAGCAGATCTCTTAGCTAGTCATGGAAATGAGGACATACCATAGACTTCTATTGTTTTACGTACAGCTAATAACTATAGACGGACCCCATTCTGAAAAACGGTTTCCACGATGTCTCAGAACGATGCTTTGTCTGATTTAGCTAACTTCTGGGACCGTTTTGTGCCCAAAGTTTAGCTGAATAAACACACACGTTTACTTAGCTGACTTTATATACAGCTAATTATAATGACTAGCATAAACCCCTGTAGCAGTTTTGTGGCTGCATTAAATATAAACAGTTGAATGTTCGTGGGACAATCGGAAAGCTAATGTTTCATGATTTGACCTGTTGACCTCTAACATCTGGGATTCAAGCTAAGCCACACACAATGACAAACACAAATAAGCTGCAGGCAGTTATTTATGTCTCTTCTCTGATATCCAACATCCAATAAACATCTTAGGAGCTGGGGGTGGGGGGGGTAGTTGACTCTCAATTATTGTATATCATATACAGTCACAGGCCTATTTGGCATATATATATATATCATCATACATCATATCTTATCATGCATTTTTATGAGCTTATATTAATTGACATGGAAGGACTGAATATTTGTTGTTTAAGAAATGCAAAACTGGCAAAATGTGGTGAAAAGTGTGAAATGGTGACCAGTTACAGCATCAAAATTATTTAATCAATGTATTGATGGATTTGTGTCTGTAGTTTTGTCCAGGCTGGCGGGGTCCAGAGCGCTGCAGCAGATGGAGTCCAGACTGAACACAGTCAGCGCTGATATCAGAGACATCACCACAGCTGAACAGAGAGTCATCAAAGCTCAGGTGTGTGTGTGTGTGTTTGACAGAGATGCTCGTATGAAGTGTCCAGAAGTCAGTTTCAGTCACACCTGCCAGCAGTGAGTGAATTGAGACTATTTGCCTGACATGATATGTGTGATTGGCCACAGACACTTTCTTCAGTACACGATTTATGTATCTTTGATTTAGGGATGCACGATAAATATCGGCATGATATTTAATGCGCATCTCGTCAGTATAGCCGGTTCTGTAATCAGTGGTAAATCTCTACACGTGCATGCTTTCATGTGGAATAGTATTTATTACACAGAGCCGTTGTTCACTGACAAGTTGCACAAATCTTGCGCAAAATATGATTGTGTTTTTGCGCAGCTTGTCAGTGAACAACGGCTCTGTGTAGTAAATGATTGCCTCTTACATTAAATCAATGAGCGTTAAAGCCTGTTCACACAACTTTAATGATAACTATAAAAATACAGTATTCTCACGGGAAATAGAGGTCCATTGTCTATTGTCAATGTTGTAGTGATGAAGCACAGCTCACACAGAAGTCACTTTCAGATCAAGCAGCCTTCTGTTGGCTAATGCAGTGAATCTGCATGAGAAACTTGAACCCGGTGCATAATCTGCATTGGGAAATCTTTCGCCCTTATTTGAAATTCCTGATCGGGTGGATTCCTGTTGAAATTACTGGAATCTGTCCATGAAAATGTGCAGAACAATGGTAAATGTAAGCGTACCTGAATTTTGTGAGACAATGCTGCTCTGAAATGAGACAAATTCTTCACTAAATTCATGTTCCAGTTACACTTGGGGGAAGTCATGGCCTTGTGGTCAGAGAGTTTGACTCCTAACCCTAAGGTTGTGGGTTTGAGTCTCGGGCCGGCAATACCACGACTGAGGTGCCCTTGAGCGAGACACCAAACCCCCAACTGCTCCCCAGGCGCTGCAGCATAAATGGCTGCCCACTGCTCCGGGTGTGTGCTCATGGTGTGTGTTCACTTGCTGTGTGTGTGCACTTTGGATGGGTTAAATGCAGAGCACAAATTTTGAGTATGGGCCACCATACTTGGCTGTATGTCACATCACTTTCACTTTCACTTAAAGGTGATGTATGTAGGCTTGACACTGAGTGGTTAAACTAGGTATTGCAGTATAAATTCAAAATATTGGAGAAGTTTTTTTTTTTTTTTTTTTCACCTGGCCCCTCCTCCTCAGACTTGACACACGCAGGTTGCTAGATTGACAACACCAACAAGAAAGACCACACTTTACGATGAATGAAATGAAATACGCTATTTTCTGCCAACTGGCAACCCGGGGTGCCAAAATACAATCGGGTAAACTGGCAGTGGCCAGGTTTCACAAACCAAAACAGAGACTGACATTCTGGCCTGGAATGCACATTTTCAAAGGAGAATAGCTGACTGTAGCATTGTTTTTCAGATAACCAAGTATGTTAACAAGTATGATAAATTTTTATGCTTTAGTAGAGCCAAAAACTTACATACAGCACCTTTAATGTTGAGACACTTTCCAGGTATTTTGTATTTTTACATTAACAATATAATTAAAGGGGACATCGGATGAAATGTTCACTTTTGTAGCTTTTTTGCATTTAGTTGGATTTCTGGTTCACAGGTCGCACCACAGAAGAGAGGGGCGGGGTGAGCAGAGCTCATTATCATTTAAAGAGACATGCACCAAAACAACTCGCTGGGAACAGAGCTGTTTTGTTTTACAAGACCATTGAGGAATTTTAACCAAAGCATGTTACAGACATTTCATAAAGACCCTAAAGAATCATACCAACTTGTGGAAAGTGGGCATCCAAAGCCAGTTTTGCTCTCGTTTGGCGCTTGACGGGAAACCTGCTTGTTAAATCTATCCGTGCTTGTTGTGTTAGTTTAGCATTGTGCCATATGTTTATTCTCTGTTTGAATCTCCACTTGATCCATGTGTTCAGTCCTTTAGCTGACATGAGTTTCTTTCTTTAACTCCATGAATGATGGGGAAGAAAGCCAACGACTAAGATGGCAAAACAGCCAAAGAGAGCAAATGCTGGCTGGGATTTGTTTAAAGTTCTATAAATATTTATCCTCTGCTGTGTTCGTCTCTGGCCTCCGCCAGGAGAGATGGGGCGTGCGCCGGGCACTGCCCACGTGGCACAGAAGGGCTTCTGATGGCCGTCTGCACAGCTCTGAGCAGCCCACACAAACAGCCAAAATATGACCCTACGATCCACTTATGTAATGTCTGTCATATACTAGAACTGATTATGGACTGTGAGAAGCAGAAACTCCTGTTTTAGCCGTGACTTCTTTAAGGGGGAGTGAAAGGGATCTTTGTAGGTTTTTTTGGGTGGAGTTGTGTCTCCATCTGCGGGCGGTGAAGGAAGTACTGCACTCATGATCTTTTTACAATGATCCTATAATGATTATATGCATGGCAGTGAATGATAAAGAATTTGGTAGCATTGAGTTTGTAAACATTTGTACATTTTCAACAGTAGTTCATGAATGTGTACAGTAAGCATCAATGTAAAAACATAGCTTCCGAACACTTTGGATACATGTGTACACATCAAACATATGTTAATATTAAAATATTAATTTTTAGCTTTTAGTTTTAAATTTTAATTTTTTGTTTCTTTAGCCATTTTGTTGTGCATTTGTCGTTTTAGGAGAGCTTTTTTAAAATTCTGTTTAGCTTTATTTTATTTCAGTTTGTTTATTTATAACTTCAACTTAAATTTATTTCTGTTATTTGTCAGTTGTTTTGACAGCAACTCTTATTTTTAAGTGGTTTTTCATGTAATATTCATGCTTTCAAATTCAGCTTTATTTCAGTTAACATAAATTTTAACTGAAAATTTTCATTTCTGTGTCCCAAACGAGGTCAAGTATTATGCAAATTGTAATTTTTCTAGTATCACGTGATATTATGCACTATATTAATGCCACTTTTCCCCTAGTTTTCTCTAGTTTATAAAAACTGTTGTTTATCTGCTTTCCTAAGTCAGTTGATGAAAAAGTGAAATCATAATTTTACAGCATGTCTGTAATGATTTGGCAGGGGATTTATTCTTAGTTACTATGGTGGCTGTTATAAATTTGAACGATCTAAAGTATGATCTGATGAATCTGCAGGAGGTAATGTATTTTGACCTGTTTTCTAGGCTCTTTGTGCTGAGATAGAGCAGGAGGCGTCGAAGGCAGCAGAGCAGCAGGGCTGGACTGAGCTCTCCACGGCCGCCCAGGATCAGCTCAGCATGCTGCAGTGCATTCTGGGTAGCATGAAGGACACAAAGGTGAGAGCTGTGCCATCAGACTGATTCGGATTAATTTCTTTGCATGGATGTGGTGTGTTTTTGACGGTGGTGTTGATGTTGATCAGGTGAAGCATGAGGAGGTGGAGCGCTGGCTGAATGCTGCTGATGAGCTGCTGTCTCGAGACGCCAGCAGCTTCAGCCAAGCTGACAAACTCCAGGAAGAAGTCAACCAGTGCAAGGTCAGAGGTCAACGCATTCAATAAGTCATTCATGTGGAAGGGTACTGTTTAATAAAGGTCGAATAAACTTTAAGAGTCAAAAAAGCATTTCAGACAACACTAAATGAATACCTGTGGCTCCCGACAATATATTAAGGTCTTATGAAGCGAAATGATCGGTTCGTGCAAGAAACTGAACAGAATTTATAGCATTATTACCTGTAATACAAAGCCTCAGACAATGAGGAAATATGATTCTTTTCTGCAAACTGGATCTTTCGGACAGTTCGATTCAATGAACTGGTTCAGTTCACTAGTTTGTGTAATCACGCAATGACATAAACGTATATGCTATTGTATTATTAAAGCATGCAATAATCATGTGAAACATGGATGTTTTACAAGCAAATTAAGTGAATAAACTTGTTTTCACCAGCTCATCTTTTTACAGAAACAATGAGAAACCATAAAAAGGTTCATTTCGCCCCTTCATTCAAGTGTTTGGTTCATGCATGCGCGTATCAGTGACTCATCAGTCTTCAGTCCGAGTCGAACTGTTTCCCTCAGTTTAGTGACTGTTGGAGAAACTAGAGGGCTGAATGATTCACAGGATCATAAACACCGATATTTTCGGCTCATTTTGAGGCATCTGAAAGTGAGTTTTGATTGAGGGAACTTGTAGATCTGTGAACTGTTTCAGATGTTAAGTCTGATTTGGTGAATTGGTTCAACTAGTTCACCAAAAAGAACCGGTTCAAAAGAATGATTCGTTCACAAACAGGACGTCTGAGGCTCTGGATTACAGGTAATAATGTTGTAAATAATGATCAGTTTCTTGCACAGACTAATCATATATTTGTGGGTATAGTTCTGTTAAAATGATTGTAAGTCTGAGCCTCGTCACAAGCATTTTAATGCAGTGTAACTGTGCAAATGACAAATAAATGACTCTTGGATGGCCTGAGGGTGAGTAAATGAATAGCAAATTTTCATTTTTTGGTGAACTATCCCTTTAAGAAAGCATCTGATCATAGCGATATGGATATTTTTGCATGAGCTCTAGATTTTAAAAACTCCACTTTATACAATAAATTGCTTTTAAGGGATAGTTCACCCAAAAATGAAAATCACCCCATAGTTTACTCACCATCAAGCCATCCTAGGTGTATATGAATCTCTTCTTTCAGATGATTCCAATCAGAGTTAGGCCTATATTAAAAATTGTCCTGGCTCTTCCAAGCTTTATAATGGCAGTGAGTGGATGTTTTTTTGCAATAGTCCAAAAGAAGTCCAATAAAATGCATCCATCCATCATAGCTACGGTGAGAATATGCTAGTCTCACGAGAACCAACATTTGTTAACAGGAGCCTCCTCTTGGCTTTTATTGAAATCCTCCAATATTTTTCTGTGTGGGACACTTTATATTATGGATAGATGTGCTTCATTGGACTTCTTTTGGGCTTTTGAAAAAATAACACCCATTCACTGCCATTATAAAGCTTGGAAGAGCCAGGACATTTTTTTTATATATAACTCCGATTGAATTTGTCTGAAAGAAGAAAGTCATATACAGGTCCTTCCAAAAAATTAGCATATTGTGAAAAAGTTCATTATTTTCCATAATGTAATGATAAAAATTAAACTTTCATATATTTTAGATTCATTGCACACCAACTGAAATATTTCAGGTCTTTTATTGTTTTAATACTGATGATTTTGGCATACAGCTCATGAAAACCCAAAATTCCTATCTCAAAAAATTATCATATTTCATCCGACAAATAAAAGAAAAGTGTTTTTTAATACAAAAAAGTCAACCTTCAAATAATTATGTTCAGTTATGCACTCAATACTTGGTCGGGAATCCTTTTGCAGAAATGACTGCTTCAATGCGGCGTGGCATGGAGGCAATCAGCCTGTGGCACTGCTGAGGTGTTATGGAGGCCCAGGATGCTTCGATAGCGGCCTTAAGCTCATCCAGAGTGTTGGGTCTTGCGCGTCTCTCAACTTTCTCTTTACAATATCCCACAGATTCTCTATGGGGTTCAGGTCAGGAGAGTTGGCAGGCCAATTGAGCACAGTAATACCATGGTCAGTAAACCATTTACCAGTGGTTTTGGCACTGTGAGCAGGTGCCAGGTCTTGCTGAAAAACGAAATCTTCATCTCCATAAAGCTTTTCAGCAGATGGAAGCATGAAGTGCTCCAAAATCTCCTGATAGCTAGCTGCATTGACCCTGCCCTTGATAAAACACAGTGGACCAACACCAGCAGCTGACATGGCACCCCAGACCATCACTGACTTTGGGTACTTGACACTGGACTTCAGGCATTTTGGCATTTCCTTCTCCCCAGTCTTCCTCCAGACTCTGGCACCTTGATTTCCGAATGACATGCAAAATTTGCTTTCATCCGAAAAAAAGTACTTTGGACCCACTGAGCAACAGTCCAGTGCTGCTTCTCTGTAGCCCAGGTCAGGTGCTTCTGCCGCTGTTTCTGGTTTAAAAGCACACGCCTGTGCACGGTGGCTCTGGATGTTTCTACTCCAGACTCAGTCCACTGCTTCCGCAGGTCCCCCAAGGTCTGGAATCGGTCCTTCTCCACAATCTTCCTCAGGGTCCGGTCACCTCTTCTCGTTGTGCAGCGTTTTTTTGCCACACTTTTTCCTTCCCACAGACTTCCCACTGAGGTGCCTTGATACAGCACTCTGGGAACAGCCAATTCGTTCAGAAATTTCTTTCTGTGTCTTACCCTCTCGCTTGAGGGTGTCAATGATGGCCTTCTGGGTTAACCTCTTACCCATGATTGCGGTTTTGAGTAATGAACCAGGCTGGGAGTTTTTAAAAAGCCTCAGGAATCTTTTGCAGGTGTTTAGCGTTAATTAGTTGATTCAGATGATTAGGTTAATAGCTCGTTTAGAGAACCTTTTCATGATATGCAAATTTTTTGAGATATGAATTTTGGGTTTTCATGAGCTGTATGCCAAAATCATCAGTATTAAAACAATAAAAGACCTGAAATATTTCAGTTGGTGTGCAATGAATCTAAAATATATGAAAGTTAAATTTTTATCATTACATTATGGAAAATAATTAACTTTTTCACAATATGCAAATTTTTTGAGAAGGACCTGTACACCTACAGTAGCGTGAGTAAATTATGGGCTTATTTTCACTTTTGGGTGAACTACCCCTTTAAGCAAGCAGCTTTACAGAATTAAACTTGAATAAGCAGAGTCAGTGCAGATTTCAGTTAAAATTTCAGTTCACTTCCACTATAAAGCAGCTCTGCAGTGTTTATGCTTTTACTCACGGGCATCTGATGGACTGAAACAAAACCCTCAGATGAATTTCGATCGAAATAACACACTAGTTTGTTCTTTGATTTCACTTGAAGTATATCGGGACCTTAATGATGCTAGTTTTACATAGTTTCTAGCTGTGTGACGCTGGTTTAGTTGGTTTATCAGCAGGCCCACCGTGGCTGAGCTGGTGGTGGACTTGAGCTGGTTTAATAAACATAATTTAAACTGGTTGAGATATCACCTGAAGTTGATGGTTGAGAAATTTCCTCAGCAACACCAAAGCTGTCCGCGCTGTCTGTGCAGGAGCTGGTGAGTGAGATGGAGAGTGTGGACTTGTCTCTGAAGCAGATGAGGGAGAATGTGACGGCCGTGCAGCAGAGCTCCATACCGGGTCTGATCAGCTGGGGGCAGACGGAGCTGGACGACAGTCAGAGACGCTGGGACACACTCAGTAAAGAGGTTCGAAAGATAACTTCTAGTGGTGCTGAACACTGAATGTCTTTAATGGCCTTTAACATCAAGTAGCTGCACAGCAAGGGCAAGGGCAGAACTCTTACAAGAGGTGGTTTAGTCAAGTAGAAACCAATCAGCAACCCACTTCCAAACCCTGCTTGATTCAGGAACATGCTCTTCTGGGATAAGTCACATTACGTTGATGTCAGTATAAACGTGGGGGTCCATCTTGATTGCAGTTGTTTTTAGAGGCGTGAGGAGCGTGTGAGTGACGGTCAGGAGAAAGTGATGAATCTGAAGAAAGACGTGGCGGAGATGCGCGAGTGGATGATTCAAGTGGACGAGGAGTTTCTCATGAGAGACTTTGAGTACAAGAGCCCTGAGGAGCTGGAGGAGGCGCTGCAGGAGATGAAGGTCTGTAGGAAGAGGTTGAAAAGTCATAACAGATTGATTATAACTAACTATAAGTCATATTTTTTTTTAATGATAATTTTCCTCTTTGTGTCTGACCTTTATAGTACAGAAAATTATTTATTTATTTTTTAAATTCTTTCTCTCTTCAATACTTTTTTTTTTTTTTTCGTAAATGCCTTCTCTGTGTGTGTTTCAGAGGGCTAAAGACGATGTGTTGCAGAAGGAAGTGCGTGTGAAGATTTTGAAGGACAACATTAATGTTCTGATTAGTAAGATGCCCCCTGGTGGTCCTGACCTGAGCCCTGAGCTCACTGAAGTGCTGCACAACTACCAGAAACTCTGTGATCGCTTCAAGAGCAAGTGCCACACGCTTGAGGTACACACACACACACACACAGAGCATGCTTTGCAATTGGACAGCCCTGCTCCAGGTGTGGTTTGATTGGTTCCTGGTTGGATGTTTAGCTGAAGTCTGATGTGTTTGCGCTGATGTTCAGGAGGTGTGGTCCTGCTGGATCGAGCTGCTGCAGTATCTGGACGTGGAGTCTGGCTGGTTAAAGACGCTGGAAGAGAAAGTTCAAGCCACTGAGAACGTCCCAGAAAACACAGAGTCTATCAGCGAGGCTCTGGAGGTAACAGCTTTCATGCTAAAGGCGTGGCTTAGCTTGTTCAGTCAAATCTCGCACAGCCAAAATCCAGTAATTTTCAATATATATTCGCATTCTTGGGAATTTCAAGTGAGGGTGAAAGATTTCCCCATGCAGATTTCGCAACGAGTTCAAGTTGCTCAGACAAATTGACCAACAGAAAGCTGCTTGGTTTGAAAGTGATTCAAACTTTACTACACTATTGACAATGGGTCTTTTTTTGCTCCTAAAAATATTGCTAATGTGACCGCAACCAAAGCATTACAAATACGATGTGACCACATACATTTTTTGGTTGCGTCTGTTTGTGGTGTGAGTAATCGGATCACGTTTTGAATCCCGAGTTGTTGTTAATACTCTATTCATGGTGTAATCATGTCTCTTTCAGTCTCTGGAGTCGGTTTCTCTGCGTCATCCGGGTGATAACAGGACTCAGATCCGAGAGCTGGGCCAGACTCTCATAGACGGAGGCATTCTGGACGAAATCATCAGCGAGAAACTGGAGAACTTCAATTTGCGCTACGAAGATCTGACTCAGCTGGTGTGTTTGTCTTGAATAGATCAAATGACTCCCCAGAACTGATTCAGATTCACATCATATGCACAGCATTGGATTCATGTGTGTGTGTGTGTTGTAGGCTGCCGCACGTCAGATGTCTCTGGAGCAGAAGTTGGGGACTCTGAGAGAGAACGAGACGGCCTTACACACACTACAGACGTCCCTGACGCAGCTGGACCAGACGCTCACCTCGTACCTCACTGACCGCATCGACGCCTTCCAGCTGCCCACAGGAAGCTCAGGTACACACACACTCCTCATTCACAGCAGTTAACCACAAGAAGCAGCAGCATTTCAGGGTCACAGTCTGTATCTTTTCTGACTGTGACAATCAGATTTCAAGGGAAGCTGGCGCCTCGGTCCTGACCGCATCACACTGTTTTTTTTTACTGGGTGTTTTTTGGGGGGGAATATATTTGCATTTATTCACATGCGATTGGATTAGCTACCCATGTGCTGGACCGTCATGAGCGCATCAGAGGGTGCACCTGCACTACACCCCTGGTTAGGGCTGCACAATTCATCGAATTTCTAATCATGAATACAATTATGGATGCCACAATTACGCAAATGTATAAAGTGGCAATTAATCATTCAAAGTCCACTTATGTTATTCTCCGTGCTTAAGATGTGTTTTTTTCTTAAGATGTGGTTTTTTCCCATTATTTTAATTTTAGTTTTAGTATAAAATTATAATACCATTCATATTTTTACTTTTTTATAATTTAAAGAAGAAACCAATCTGATGTATAGTTGACATTTGAGGCTTAATAGTATAGAAAAGTACTAAAAGTTTTCAGCTTGTTTATTTTCATATGAAAATACGGCACTCAGTTGCATCAAACAATGGTATAAACATCATTCAATATAAATTGTGATAATCGTAATTAATAATTGCAATTACAATTTCAAGGGAATAATCGACAGTTATGATTTTTGTCATAATCGTGCAGCCCTACTGCTGGTGTAGATATTGATAGATGCTTAGATTTTCAATAACCAGTGACAGATATGTTGTAATGCTACTTTTGTTTTTAAACTTCTTCGAGCTTATTATTTTACTCTTTGGCCTTTAACTTTAAAAATACAGATCATTCAGGCCGAAATCGCGGCCCATGAGGCCACACTGGAGGATCTGAGGAGGAGGAATGTAGGAAACGTACCTCTGACTGTCCCCAGAGGGCAAACCCAGTGCGAGGAGGAACCCTACTGGACCAGTTACAGGTGAGACACGATACTGTCCCTGCAGGACCGGAGAGGAAATGCAGATCACCCAGACTATTTTTTTCATTCATCACCCTGGTTTAGTAAGTAATCTTGGATGTTCAAGTTTTGAGATTTAATTCTGTGCAAGTGTTATTTTAGTATTATTTATATACTATTTTATATCTTTTTTTGTCATTTTCAATTCGTTATTTAGTTACATTTTAGTAATTTTGTTATGTGCGTTTGGTGTTTTATTAGGTTTTTGTCTTGTTTTTAATATTACTATTTATGTTTATTATTTATATTACTGTTTATTTAATTTCAGGTTTAGTTTTAGGTTTTGGTTCAGTTTTAGTTAATACTAATAACTGGTCTGCATATTTGTAAACCTTTAACGTTATTTGGATTCTTACTAGGTTGGAACAAATGCCCACTTTGTAAAAAAAAATAAAAAAAATAAATACAAATATATTTATTCCAATAAAAATTTGAATAAACTACATGACTTTTGCCCAGATTTTTTTTGGAGGATATCAAACATGCTTGATATTTTGAGCCGGTTATAGAACACGTAATGCTTTCATTTGATATGCCTCAGCAAGGCGCCTGATTCTGTGTGTGTTTGTGGTGTGGATTGTTAATCTGTGATCATCCGTCTAGTAATGTTTGATCTTCAGTCATTTAGTGTATGATGACCAGTCTTTCCTCTGTGACCTTTAACACAATTGTCAAGTGAATGATGCCTAGTGTTTTTAAATCTGTTCAGATTTTAATAGTGATGTAGTGTATTCCAGCCTTAAAGTTTATCTTGTGTGTTTCTGTTCTGTTTAGCGGAAACTCCGTGAGATTAGTACAAAATTCCAGCTGTTCCAGAAACCAGCCAACTTTGAGCAGCGGATGCTGGACTGCAAGAGGATTCTGGAAAACGCGAAAAGCTGAACTTCACATCCTGGACCTGAAAGACAGACAACCAGAGGAGATCCAAACCCACCTGAACGGATGCATGGTGAGAAAAACACACCGCTGTTATTTTAAGTATTAATTCTATACTATTATAGTACACAATCATATTAGAAATGGCATTAAATTTTATAGTTTGAGTTTTCAATTTAATTGTAGGTTACATTTTAACAATTTGTAACATTTTTTTTTGTCTTTTTTATATTTCTATATAGCTTTATTTTTATTTCGTTTTTTTTGTTATTATAATTTTAGTACTACAACTTATTTGTTTCAGATAGTTTCCAGGGCAACATTTTATTTTATTTTATTTTATTTTATTTTATTTTATTTTTAATTTAATTTAATTTTTTTTTTCTTTTTTTTTTAAGATTTTTAATAGTTGGTTTTAAAGTAACAAAACTGAAACACACATCTCACACTGCTTGTGTTTTATGTATGCGTGTTTGTTTTTATAAATGCAGAAGCTGTATAAGATCTTTGAGCGAGGTGAAACTGGAGGTGGAGACGGTGATTAAAACAGGAAGACAGATCGTACAAAAACAGCAGACGGAAAATCCTAAAGGAATGGATGAACAGCTCACTGCCCTCAAATTACTCTACAATGAGCTGGGAGCTCAGGTGCACATTTTACACACACATTTCTAAAACGGCAATGAAAGCAGTTTCCAGTGAACAAAATCGAGCCTCGTCCTAAATTTGTCATTCAGAAATACATCGCATTACAAAAATAAGATGAGTTTGGAAAGCTACTTTCCTGTTGACTTTAGTGTAATTTGCCATAAATAGCTTTTGTCTGTGTCATTAGGTGACTGAGGGGAAGCAGGATTTGGAGAAAGCTTTGTCTCTGTCTCAGCGGCTGCAGAAGGACAGCGCCGCCCTGCAGGCCTGGATGAGCCACACTGAGACGCCGCTGAAAGAGAAGCTCAGCGCAGGAGACATGCCTGCCGATATCGAGACGGAGATCAAATGGGCCACGTGAGTGTGGTCGGACAGCCGCTCGCTTCGTGGAGTCTGTACTCAAGAGTGTGTGTTACACTGAGTGTTTGTCTGCAGGGTCTGTTGAAGGAGTCTGAGCTCAAGAAGAGCGATCTGTCTGTGGTGATGGAGAACAGCGCCGCCCTGCAGGCCTTAGTGGAGGGCAGCGAGGCTCAGCTGGAGGATCAGCTGTTTGAGCTCATGAGGACTGGGAGCGAGTGCACACACTGATCGAGGACTGGCTCAGTGCTGTTCTGGTGAGTGACTGCTTAAAGTTACCTGATGCAATTAAACTCTTTAGGTTCACATAATCCCAACTGCTTCATTCGTTTCTGCGTGATTTTGTCAAGACTGATTAGAAGAATAGCACCACATGATATACTTGCATTTGTGGTTTATGGGAACTCTCTCAAGGCAAGGCAAGTTTATCTACATTTTTAAAAAAATTTAACGTTATTTTTATAGGTAATTCAAGGCAAGGCAAGTTTATTACTGGCAATTTTGAATTTCAATAAAAACTCCGTTTTGTATGGTTTTTTTTTAGCCTTTTGGTTTACGGGGAAACAGGAAGTGTCCTCATAAACCATGTTTACGTTGTAGTACCCATGTCATTATACACATTTGTGTCCTCATAAAACATAGTATATACCATACACACACAACACCAAACACATCACATCACATTTACATATAAATATCTAAAATGGGGACATTTCATAGACCTTTTGTGTTATATATTCATCCAATTATAAATACTATAAACAAAACCCACCCCTGGACTTATCAGAATACTTTTTGCCCTTTTTTCTAATTCTTGAAATAGGTATCAAATGCAATACAGCAATACTAGAATACATGTTTTAGAGATGGAAAAATTGCATATTAATTACATTTAACTACAAAACAATATATTAAAAAAAAGTTTTTAATCTGTTGACAGCCCTAATTTTACCTGTTAGAAATATCGCATGTATGTTGTGTAGAGATGCTGTAATCATGCATGCTGTGTGTGTGTGTTGTCAGAAATCACATGCGTGAGGTGGAGATGTTTGATGAGAATTTGGCTCATATCAGCACGGTGGCTCTATCAGACGGGAGATACGACTGATGAGATGGAGAAGATGCCTGCAGCTGAGAAAGAGAGAATGATGAAGGTGAAAACACACACACAGACTTGGTTATTTGTATCATTTGTCTTTTCAGTGAAAGTGAATATTCAACAGTAAAATAGGTAATTTGATCCATTAGGATTCGTTTGGATCATAAATGTTAGGCTACAGTATTGTTGGTTAATATTATTTTTCCTCTGCCACAAGACTAAGTGGCAGAGAAAGTAATTACATTTTGATGAAAATAATAAAGACAAAAAATTGTTCTAGTCTAGTGAAACCTGATTTCATTAACACACATTAATGTATTTGAATCTGCTCTGTGTGTGTCATGACAGGCTGTGTTGTGTGAGTTTGAGGGAATGCGTGTGGCGTGTGGACCAGCGCTCGTGATCAGGGCAGTAATAATTGATGACCAGCAGGGGGCCTGCGAGCAGAGAGCTGGTGGAGCCCAAACTGGCCGACCTCAACCGCAACTTCCACAAGGTGGCGCAGCACATCAGCTCTGCTCAGGTAAGACGCCAGCGGCTCAGCACAGGCCTGAGTGGAGCTTGTTTTCCAGCTGTGGTGCTGGACAGACACTCATTAGCCAGTGCTGAGTGTGTGTGTGTTGTTCAGGTGTCTGCTGGTCTGGAGGTCAGACAGGAGGCTGTGCGGCCACAGCAGGAGGTGATAGACGGGAGGTCTGCTCCTCTTCTCTCCTCCTCCCAGCTACAGCTGTTTGAAGCAGACCTACAAGCTACTATCAGAGCACTGGAGCACAGGAGAAAACACACACGCCTGATGATGAGAGGGTACACACACCTATTAGAACACACACACACACACACACACACACACACACACCCCCCTGATTTAACACACACACACACACACACACACACACACCTGATTTAACACACACCACATACACACACACACACAAACGTAGCTGATTTTACACACAAACAAACAAACACACACACCTGATTTAACCACACATGCACACACACACCAATACCTGATTTAACACACACAACGACCTCACAGCACACACACACACACACACACACCCCCCTGGTTTTAAACACCCACACACAACACACAACAGACCAATACCTGATTTAACACACACACACACACACACCTGATTTAACACACACACAGACCAATACCTGATTTAACACACACACACACCCCTGATTTAACACACACACCACACACACACACACACACCCACACACCTGTTTTTAACAAACACACACACCACAGACCAATACCTGATTTAACACACAACACACCCCTGATTTTAACCACACACACACACACCCACCCACACCACACACAACACACACACACACGTAGCTGATTTTACACACAAACAACAAACACACACACAGACACACACACACACACACACACACATCACCATGATTTTAACACACATGCCACACACACCAACCCCTGATTTAACCACACATACACACACACGTAGCTTGATTTTAACACCAAACAAACACACACACACAACACCTGATTATAACACACCTTACACACACACGTAGCTGATTTTACACAGCAAACACACACACACACACAGCACACACACACACGCCCTGATTTTTAACACACCACGCAGACACACACCAATACCTTATGTAACAACACACACACACACACCCTCCTGATTTCAAAACCACACACACATACACACACGTAACTGATTTTGAACACACAAACACACACACACACACACACACAACACCTGATTTAACACACACACACACTACCTGACCTTAACAAAGTGAGATGACATAACATTTTCATAGTTCCACTCAGATACCTAATCTATATTAATGAATAGTTCCCCCAAAAATGAAATTTTCCCTGAAGATGTACTCCCCCCTCATTTCCTCAAGATCCAAGATTTAAAAAGGATGATTTTGTTTCTTCATCAGATTTGGAGAAATGTAGCATTGCATCACTTGCTCACCAATGGATCCTCATGCAGTGAATGGGTGCCGGTCAGAATGAGAGTCAACTGCTGATAAAACATCAAGTAATCCACAAGTAATCCACATCACCTCCAGTCCATCTGTTTACAGACGTAACATCAGAAGAAGTAAAAGCTGCGTGTTTGTAAGAAACAAATCTGTCATTGAAGGTCAGCACTAAGTGATTTTTGATAATTTTGATAACTCTTGAGCACCACACGATCACAACCCTGCCTGCCGGCCGCAGCATTTTCAAGCAAAAGCCAGCACAGAAAAATTGTCAAACAAACCAAAATCACCACAACTCGCTGATCAAGAAGAGTCCAGACCTTCCTGCTCCATGAATTTCTCCACTGCTGAAAGCTGCTCCAATATTTACTCAGTCCTACCTCTTTGCCCTGATTTCCCCGTTTACCATTCTCTTTTTAATGTTTTGTTCCTGTCGAAATGTTCCTCTTTTTATCTATCCATCTCACGCTATCGGTTCGTACGAGTCTGCTTGTATATCCGTCCTGTGCCTCAACTGAAGCGCTCTCTTCTTCCCCTATCATTACTAGACACACCCCTTAACTCATGCCTGATTGGCTGGCGAGTGTGTTGTGTGACTCGGGTCCGACACTGGTGGTCAATCGCGTTTTCAGACAGATATTGCTTAGTTTGCACCTTTAAGACCTTTTTTAACGTTCAAACTCATTGCTTTTGGGCTAAAATATACAGTCCTCCATTTCATAATAACACGTCCTCCAGTGGAAAAAAATAATCCTCACTCTGAATCAGGAGAGAAATCTGGAGAGAACAGGGACTTTTTTCAACTGGAGGAAGTAGTATAATGTATGTACGGACAATGGAATTGCATATTTTTGGCCATAAGTGCAGATAATGTTAAACATCTTATGATGGATTTTGTTATAAGCACAAGCTTTTGTCTCTCAATACATAACTGATGGACTGGAGTGCTGTGATTACTTGTGGATTATTGTGATGTTTTTATCAGTTAAGTGACTCTCATTCTGACGGCTACCCATTCACTGCAGTGCATCCATTGCTGAGCAAGGATGTGTACTACATTTCTCCAATCGTGATGAAGAAACCAATTAATTTTGAGATGGCCTAAGGGAGAGTAAATTTCAGGCAAATATCTAACTATTCATTTTAAACAACTATGAGTGTTTTTAATTATCTCCAAACACCAGATGCCTACATACAGTACAGCAGCGATTTGAAACGTGCCATGTGTTAGTCCTGAATGAGTGTGCTTTTGTGTTTTAGCTGTAGGAGCAGAAAGCTCATGTTGAGAGGTGTTGCGGATAGGAGAGGAGGTGCTGGCTGTCTGTTCCTGATGAGAGGACAGAAGAGAGTGAGACATCCGCAGGAGACTGCTGCTGTGCTCCAGACTTGCCACAAGGTCATTTCACGCACTTCTTACTATATCCAGCCACACATGAAACACCTTAAACTGCAGTAGTAACTTCTCCTGGTGACAGATTACTGCTTATTATACATATCACCAAACTCCTCTTGGGCCTCTAAAAACCCAAATTTTCTCTCAGACAAAATTAGGCTGCTTACTATTTGAAAAGCTTGCGTATGGTCAATTTAATTTGGCGGTTTGAATGTCCACAGTGTTTAATGCTATGCAGTTTTTTCCATACGTGCAGTTTGCTTATCTGTGATAAGTTGGTCTGTAACTGTAAGAAGACACCCTGATGTCAGAACCTTGCTTTGTTTTGGATATGTGTACGGCTGTTAAAACCTGCGGCTGGATTATGGCTATTCTACCGCTACCGTTTACATTCATGTTAAGTTTTGGCTACATTGCATATTTTACAACAGTTTCATAGGGGTTACAGTTTTTGTTACAGGTTTTTGTTTTTACAGGAATCATAATAGCTATGTCTATAGCTGTGGTTTTTGGCTA
>NC_056594.1:4815096-4820070 GCF_018340385.1 Cyprinus carpio | reverse complement strand
TCTTCGCAATTTAGCATCCCCAATGTCTTGAGATCATGTTCACCGAGTTTTTGTGGGCGAAACGGGTGGAGTTCCCTCAGAGGAGTATATCAAATTCCAGAGCATGTGTTTTTTTCACAAAACCTAAATAGCCAACTTCCTGTTGGGCGGAGCTTATGACATGCAGTGCGAGAGTTGTTTGGTTTGATGAGATCTACATGTGTACCGAGTTTAATATGTATACGTGCAAGTATGGATGATATATGGCCCTCAATATTCCAGGGGGCGCTGTAGAGCCCCTGTGCCACGCCCCGTGTACCAGTCTCTGCCCGGCCCTAATGGCCGCAGATTCCAAGGTGTGTGCCAATTTTCAAGACTTTTTTAAGCATGTTAAGGGCCCCAAAAAAGCCCCCGAACCCTTGGAAAAAAATTAGAGGAATATAAAGAAAGAAAAAAAAAAAAAAAAAAATAATCCTAAGGAAAACAATAGGGCTCTTCGCCCTCCAGGCTTGAGCCCTAAAAAAACTAAATCAAAAGATTAGGCACCTGACATTTGCTGAAAAGGAAAAAAAAGGGCCTTTGATGACTTCCTCTAAGTGTTGCAGGCTTGATTTTGTAGCTTGTTTGTGAAGAGTGTCAGTTTCTTTATTCATCAGATCACTGGCTCAGGACCACAATGAGGAAGCTCCCAGGCGCTGCAGCGGACTGAGGCCAGACAGATAATGTCATCTGGAGGACACGGCACCTCAATGTCCTAACAGTAATCAAATAACATGTATTAATAAATAAAAAAACTATAAATAAAAGACGACACAGTATAAACCATTCATAGACAAATCTGTAATTAGTATATAGTTGGTAGAAAAATCTTTCAAAATAGTTTTGCAATGCACATTTTTTCCTGAACGCAGAAGCTTTATATGATCAACAAGTTACTTTCTACTGCATTATGCAAAATTTAAAGAAGAAGAAGAAGAAGCAGCAGCTCTACAATAAACCTCATAACCTAAGAAGGGTCAAAATGTGTCTAAATGTTTTCTGAATAGAACAAAACTGAGTAAACAGCGCCCTCTGGCGATAAATAACAGTCATTACCTTAATGAGATTATTATCCACAGAACTGTAGAACACACGAAGCACTGTACAGACTCTTTTATTTACCTGTACAACAAAATCGTAACAAAAGCCAATGCCTCCACAGCAATAAATAAATAAATAAATAAAACAATAAATAAATAAAATAACATCGTTTAAAAAAAATGAATACACTAAACCATCTGGATGGAAGAATAGTCTATATTTATATTTACCTTACTTTTTAATGGAATCAATTATTAACCTTGTTATTAATTATTAAGTCTTGCACTAATGTCATACAGCAGCCATCACAAAGTGTAATATTAATCAGTCTGTTTCATGAGGGAGTTCGCCAAGAAATGAAAGCGTTCTGTTTATTTCGGCTTTTCCGTATTCACAGCCAAAGCAAATATGTGACATTCCAGAGCAGTTTCAACATAACGGCTCAAATGATTTATAGCATATCTGAGCTCATAACTCACAGTCTGCAGTGACGGAAATCTAACATACCAGCTTATCTGACACCCTGGAACAGTATCAGCGCAGTATTTCATCATGCAAGTCGTGCAGAACACGCATATGTGCGCCAGTAGAGGGCGCGTGTTCACTTGGCAGGTAGACTCCAGCGAGGAACTGTGGGGCGATGCATCTCAGCTTTCTGCTTCAGTCTCAGCATTGATTCTCACTGAGAACTGACACAAACACACAGATTACATCACGCACATTCTTGGGACCTGCACACACCTGCCAACGCACTACTGTCACATTCTCAGAGAAAACATCTTTGGGCTTTAGGCTCTGTTCCTCAAGCTGTTGATTTTCCTCTCATCTGCTGGAGAAAATGGTTTTTAAAATAGTTTCCTCTGGCACTCTGTACCTGTGACAGTCCATACATATGCAGAGACCACAAAAACGCATGCATTCATAATCTAAACACAAACATGATCTAAATCATTTACCGTTTTAAATGAACGGTTAATAAAAATTAATACGTTTTAGCGGAACAATATGTGTTTTTATAAAATGATAAGCTTCACTTTTCTGCTTATAGAGAAAACAAGAGACATATCCAAATTAGTTTTTGTGGTCATCATTCCTTTAAGCTTTCAGACATGATCATAAAGTGTTGCAGATGTTAAAACATCAAAAATTGGAAGACGTGTGAACTTGTGCTGGTTCACATCTGAGAAACAACTATATATTAAAATAAGCTCGCTTTACAATAACTTTATGCTAAGACCAGCCCAGAATCAATTCTGTTCGTTTATCATACTACGGCAGATTAAAACTGAGAACTAAAAAACACCGCCTAGTCCATTAAATCCAATGCATTTGTTCTGTGTAATGCGAGCAGTAGATTCAGTACTTGGCCAAAACAACTGTTTTTAATTTCGGGTAGATTTTAAGTGGGTTGTTCTACAAATCATGCTTTTCACAAACATGACATCAGTGTGTTGCAATCGTATGCATATGTGCAGGATCTCGGTCCAGTAGTGATTTTGGGACGAGGTGGAGCAGGAAGTTGCCAGCATGAATGTGCTGATGCTGTCGGAATCAGAACGAAAATACCTGAGGATGTCTCCAGTGCTTTTTTGAATGCATGCTGTGAAGGATTCCCTAAACAGCTGGCCATTTGTCCATCCAGTTTGTGCATTTCAGTACAAAAACCTTCAATCCAGATCACGATCCAGATTCTAGTAATTCTTTTTAGTGCAAACACTGCACTTTCCTATGAAAATAAGCGTTTATTATATAGATTCATCAAGTGCTATTTGCCAAAATTAATGTTGTGCTTTAGGTAATTAAAATTTTACTTGCAAATGCATATTTTCTATAGATCATCAGATGAAGTGTAAATTGGGCATAAATCAAAACTCAGTGTAGTCAAGTGGACAGCATTTTAAAGAGCTAATTCAGTAAAGAAATGTTGTATAGACCTGGTAAAGTATGCCAGATTGCGGTAGTCTGCTGAATCCAGATTAGAAGATGGAAAATTGCACACTGGAATGATTCTTTTTTGGTAGTGTGGCATTAATTACCTACACCCCGTGCTTCTAAAAGCACAAAAGAGCTGAAAACGAAACTAGATAGTATACCTTTTAAAGTGCCCAGTGTTTAACGTATCATGTACGTGGTGCCAACAACTGCAACTAACATTTCTTTCTTCTGTATTTTACTCTATATTACTAAAAAGAGCTTCTGATTTCTGAGGATCATGACAGTCTACACATCCACTTAAAAATAGCTTTCGAACGGAAGGAAATAAAAAACAGCAACAGCAACAAAAACCAAAACAAAAAAACCCAGAAAACGGAAACCAGAGCAAGCCCAGCCTCGATCACAAACCACAGAGCAAAGTAATGAGTTGACTTTCCCAAACCTCTGGATGTCTGAAGGCAGGAGGCCCAACCACAGCACACTGGGGACAGACAGACTGTGGGCCTCGAAGGCCACTGACTGAGGACAGATGACAGTTAGAGTTCGTAAAGCTGGACAGACCTCATTTAGGACATTAAACAAGCCTAGAGGATTCACTAAAGCAGCCGAGTATTGGAAAATTCAAAAATAAGTAGAGCAAATTATATATTGTGTGACAGAATGTGAGAAATGCTAGTCACCACATTTATGTTTTTATGTGCTGAACACTGGCAAAAAAATACATAAAATAATAATAATAATAATGTTCAATAAAAATATGTAAACATCCTTAAATCAGGATATATTGTATTTAATTGAGATGCAAAACTGTGTAAAATAAGTATTGTATTTTCAAATTAAGTTAAGTTTAGTTCTTTCTTGTTTTGAATATAAATCTCTGTAAATTTTGTAAAAAAAAAAGAAAAAAGATATATATATATATATATATATATATATATATATATATATATATATATATATATATATATATATATATATATATATATATATACTGAATGTGTCTAAATATATTAACATAAAAAATATTTATTTTAAAGTTGCAATAATATTTCACAATATAAACTGTTTTACTGTATTTATGATCCAATAAACACAGTCTTTGTGAACATAAGAGACTTTTTTTCAAAAACAAGAAAAAGCCTTTAAACGGTAGTGTTGTTTGTCTTATTGTTTGTCTTATTATTTAACAAATCTTTGCTTCTCAAATAAATATAAAATCCTTATGAAGTATGTAAGGATATTTAGACATTTTTATTGGAAAATGACAGAAATACTCATTAAGAAACTGATTTTTACAGTGCAGGATTCTGCATTGAGTTAAACAGCCAAAATGTAGATGTCTCATACTCTGCAGATGTGTCGCACACACATGTAGAAACGCTTTAGTTTTTCCACAGGGTAAATTTTAAGTTCATGAACGAGTGCTTCCTCTTTTTTGTCTTGCCACAAAGAGAGAAGAATAATTACACGTCGCCGCAATGCAAAAGCCTCACTGGAAATTACACAGAAATAGCAGGAAACAGGACTTACCCGTGAGCCGTACTTGCAGATGCACATGATCTCCTTGCCTGGGGAAAAAAAGAGAAACACTGATTCTGCAATCACCACCATACCCTTGCAATTATCCTTTGGGACAGCTTAATTCAACATAGAACAAAGTAAAGCATTACACATGCACAGACAGCGCTGGAGTCATTGATAATGACAGTGTCAGAAATAGCAGGGGCCTCAACGCTCCTCATGCTAAACCGTACTGGACCTGCCACAAATGAAAATCACTGCAGGGCTGGTTGTTCTCAAAGAAACCATCAGCTCTGAGTGCGGCTGTGTTTGTTGACTTTGCATTAAGTGCATGTGTGTTTATAGTTCATTGGCTTTACTGAGTATAAATGACATTTTGCAGGGAACATGATGTTTTTGAAGTGACCTTAGCACTGAATAATTCAAAACTTTTCATTGAGACCTTGAGAGGTGGTTTGC